>NC_092710.1:367383698-367406946 GCF_047496885.1 Scyliorhinus torazame
TCTCTGTCTCTCTCTATCTCTCTCAGGCTCCCTCTCTGTCTCTCTCTGTCTCTCTCAGGCTCCCTCTCTGTCTCTCTCAGGCACCCTCTCTTTCTTTCTCTCTGTGTCTCTCTCAGGCTCCCTCTCTCTCTCTGTCTCTCACAGGCTCCCTCTCTCTCTCTGTCTCTCTCAGGCTCCCTCTCTCTATCTCTCTCTCTCTCTCTCATGCTCCCCCCCTCTTTCTCTCTCTCTCAGGCTCCCTCTCTCTCTCTCCCTGTCTCTCTCTGTCTCTCTCTGTCTCCCTCTCTCTCTCTCTCTACCTCTCTCAGGCTCCCTCTCTCTCTCTCTCTCTCTCTCTGTCTCTCTCAGGCTCCCCCTCTCTTTCTCTCCCTCTGTCTCTCTCAGGCTCTCTCAGGCTCCCTCTCTCTCTCTCTCTGCCTCTCTCAGGCTCCCTCTCTCTCTCTCTCTGCCTCTCTCAGGCGCCCTCTCTCTCTCTCTCTGCCTCTCTCAGGCTCCCTCTCTCTCTCTCTCTGTCTCTCTCTCAGGCTCTCTCTCAGGCTCTCTCTCTGTCTCTCTCAGGCTCCCTCTCTCTCTCTCTGTCTCTCTCTGTCTCAGGCTCCCTCTCTCTCTCTCTCTCTGTCTCTCTCTGTGTCTCTCTCAGGCTCTCTCTCAATCTCTCTCAGGCTCCCTCTCTCTCTCTGTGTCTGTCTCTCTCAGGCTCCCTCTCCCTCTCTCTCTCTGTCTCTCTCTGTCTCTCTCAGGCTCCCTCTCTCTCTCTCTCGCTGTCTCTCTCAGGCTCTCTCTGTCTCTCTCAGGCTCCCTCTCTCTCTCTGTCTCTCTCAGGCTCCCTCTCTCTCTCTCTCTCTGTCTCTCTCAGGCTCCCTCTCCCTCCTCTCTCTCTGTCTCTCTCAGGCTCCCTCTCTCCCTCTCTCTCTCTCTCTCGCTGTCTCTCTCAGGCTCTCTCTGTCTCTCTCAGGCTCCCTCTCTCTCTCTGTCTCTCTCAGGCTCCCTCTCTCTATCTCTCTCTGTCTCTCTCATGCTCCCTCTCTCTCTCTCTCTCTCATGCTCCCCCTCTCTCTCTCTCTCAAGCTCCCTCTCTCTCTCTCTCTGTCTCTCTCATGCTCCCTCCCTCTCTCAGGCTCCCCCTCTCTCTCTCTCTCTCTCTCTGTCTCTCTCAGGTTCCCTCTCCCTCTCTCTCTCTGTCTCCCTCTCTCTCTCTCTCTCTCTGTCTCTCTCAGGCTCCCTCTCTCTCTCTCTGTCTCTCTCTGTCTCTCTCAGGTGCCCTCTCTCTCTCTCTGTCTCTCACAGGCTCCCTCTCTCTCTCTCTCTGTCTCTCTCAGGCTCCGTCTCTCTCTCTGTCTCTCTCTGTCTCTCTCAGGCTCCCTCTCTCTCTTTCTCTCTCTCAGGCTCCCTCTCTCTCGCTCTCTCAGGCTCCCTCTCTCTCAGGCTCCCTCTCTCTCTCTCTCTCTGTCTCTCTCAGGCTCCCTCTCTCTCTCTCTCTGTCTCTCTCAGGCTCCCTCTCTCTCTCTGTCTCTCTCAGGCTCCCTCTCTCTCTCTCTCTCTCAGGCTCCCTCTCTCTGTCTCTCTCAGGCTCCCTCTCTCTGTCTCTCTCTGTCTCTCTCAGGCTCCCTCTCTCTCTCTCTCTCAGGCTCCCTCTCTATCTCTCTGTCTCTCTCAGGTTCCCTCTCCCTCTCTCTCTCTGTCTCTCTCAGGCTCCCTCCCTCTCTCTCTCTCTCTGTCTCTCTCAGCTCCCTCTCTCTCTCTCTCGCTGTCTCTCTCAGGCTCCCTCTCTCTCTCTCTCGCTCTGTCTCTCTCAGGCTCTCTCTCTCTCTCCGTCTCTCAGTGTGGTAGTCACCACTGATGTATGTATTGTCTCTAGAGGATGTCGGTGTAGGTGCTTTACGGTAAGGCCCCTGTACTACAGGTACGGGGGTAGTTCCCTGCCTGCTGGCTCCGCCCAGTAGGCGGAGTATAAATGTGTGTGCTCCTCGTACAGCAGCCATTTCGTCAGCTGTTGTAGGAGGCCACACATCTCAGTGTAATAAAGCCTCGATTACATCCTACTCTTGTCTATGTCTAATCGATCGTGCATCAATTTATTACACTGAGATGTGTGGCCTCCTGCAGCAGCTGACGAAATCCCAGAAGCTCAGAAGCTCCAGATCCTTTACACGCGGCTGAGCTCCAACGTCTTTCCACTTGTCCAGGACGCGCCGACCTACGCAGAGGCCATGGCGCTACTGAAGGAAAACTACGCTCAGCGGTCTAACACTCTATGCCAGGCACCTCCTCTCCACGCGGCGTCAACTTCCCGGTGAGTGGGTGGAAGATTTCTGGCGCGCCCCGCTCCCCCCAGTTAGAGACTGTGACTGTCCGGCCGTCTCAGCCACGGAACACTCGAATTTGCGAATGAGAGACGCATTTGTTACGGGCATAGGGTCTGACTACATCCACCAGCGCCTCTTAGAGGGGGCCACGCTCGACCTCGCGGCGACCAAAAAACTAGCGCTTTCACTTACATAGAACTTACTGTGCAGAAGGAGGCCATTCGGCCCATCGAGTCTGCACCGGCTCTTGGAAAGAGCACGCAAGGTCAACACCTCCACCCTAACCCCATAACCCAGTAACCCCACCCAACACTCAGGGCAATTTTGGACACTAAGGGTAATTTATCATGGCCAATCCACCTAACCTTACGGTCACATCACGAAACATTCAGGCCTATGCCCCCGACTGTGCGGCCCACCCCTCCTGTGCATCGTGGACTCCGCAGACAGCCGCCCCATTGTGGACCCCATCAGCGACCGCCCTCAGCCAATCCCACGCCAGTGCCGCGCGGCAGCCAACCAATCCCGGGGGGCCCAAATACTACTTCTGTGGGCAGTCCAAACACTCCCGACATCGCTGTCCGGCGCAGGGCGCCCTTTGCAAGGCCTGTGACAAGAAGGGATATTTCGCTGCAGTGTGCCAGGCCCGCTCAATCGCCGCTATTGTCCCGGCACCCCCCACGTGCGGCCAGTGGGCGCCGCCATCGTGTTCCTCCCAGGACCAACGGGCGCCGCCATCTTGTTTCCCCCACGACACGTGCGGCCAGTGGGCGCCGCCATCTTACCCAACTCAGGACCCATGCCTGTCGAGCACCTTATCCGACTGCTCATCACCTGCAACCGCCAACGACCAGCTGCGTCTCGCCTCGGTCACATTGACCAGTCTCGACCACACAACCTCGCGACTGCTTCAACTAGAGTGAAGGTCAACGGGCACGAGATCTCCTGCCTGCTGGACTCCGGGAGCACCGAGAGCTTCATCCATCCCGATACGGTAAGGCGCTGCTCCCTCGCGGTACACCCCGCTAACCAGAGAATCTCCCTGGCCTCCGGGTCCCACTCCGTGGCGATCCGGGGGTACTGCATTGCCACCTTCACCATCCAGGGCGTGGAGTTCAGCGGCTTCCGCCCCCCCCAACCTCTGCGCTGCCTTGCTACTCGTCCTGGACTTCCAGTGCAACCTCCAGAGCCTAACCCTGAAATTCGGCGGGCCCCTACCACCCCTTACTGTTTGCGGCCTCGCGACCCTTAAGGTCGACCCACCTTCCCTTTTTGCAAACCTAATCCCAGACTGCAAACCCGTCGCCACCAGGAGCGGACGGTACAGCGCCCAGGACAGGACCTTCATCAGATCTGAAGTCCAGCGGCTGCTGCGGGAAGGTATCATCGAGGCCAGCAACAGCCCCTGGAGAGCCCAAGTGGTAGTGGTGAAAACTGGGAAGAAAAACAGGATGGTCGTGGACTACAGTCAGACCATCAATCGGTACACGCAGCTCAACGCGTACCCCCTCCCACGCATACCTGATATGGTCAATCAGATTGCACAGTACCGGGTCTTCTCGACAGTAGACCTGAAATCTGCCTAGCACCAGCTCCCCATCCGCAAGGCGGACCGCCCATACACTGCGTTCGAGGCAGACGGCCACCTTTACCGCTTTCTTAGGGTTCCCTTCGGCGTCACCAACGGGGTCTCGGTTTTCCAACAGGAGATGGACCGAATAGTTGACCGGTACGGGCTGCGGGCCACTTTCCCGTACCTGGACAATGTCACCATCTGCGGCCACGACCAGCAGGACCACGACACCAACCTTGCCAAATTTTTCCACACCGCCACTCTCCTCAACCTCACGTCTCACAAGGAGAAGTGCGTGTTCAGCACAAACCGTTTAGCCATCCTCGGCTATGTAGTCCAGAACGGAGTTCTGGGGCCCGACCCCGATCGCATGCGCCCCCTCATGGAACTCCCCCTTCCCCACTGCCCCAAAGCCCTCAAACGATGCCTGGGTGTCTTTTCGTATTACGTCCAGTGGGTCCCAAACTATGCGGACAAGGCCCGCCCACTCAGTCAATCCACTGTTTTTCCTCTGACGGCCGAGGCTCACCAGGCCTTCAACCGTATCAAGGCCGACATCGCCAAGGCCGCGATGCACGCGGTCGACGAGACGCTCCCCTTCCAAGTCAAGAGCGATGCATCAGACGTCGCTCCGGCTGCCACCCTCAACCAGGCAGGCAGGCCGGTGGCATTCCTTTCCTTTCATGCCTCCGAAATTTGTTGAAGCTGTGCAGCATTGGAGGCATTACCTGGCCGGCAGGAGATTCACTTTCCTACATAAAAACATAAGAACTAGGAACAGGAGTAGGCCACCTGGCCCCTCGAGCCTGCTCCGCCATTCAATGAGATCATGGCTGATCTTTTGTGGACTCAGCTCCACTTTCCGGCCCGAACACCATAACCCTTAATCCCTTTATTCTTCAAAAAACTATCTATCTATATCTTAAAAAACATTTAATGAAGGAGCCTCAACTACTTCACTGGGCAAGGAATTCCATAGATTCACAACCCTTTGGGTGAAGTAGTTCCTCCTACACTCCGTCCTAAATCTACTTCCCCTTATTTTGAGGCTATGCCCCCTAGTTCTTCTTTCCCCGACCAGTGGAAACAACCTGCCCGCATCTATCCTATCTATTCCCTTCATAATTTTATATGTCTCAATAAGATCCCCCCGCATCCTTCTAAACTCAAATGAGTACAGTCCCAGTCTACTCAACCTCTCGTCATAATCTAATCCCCTCAACTCTGGGATTAACCTAGTGAATCTCCTCTGCACTCCCTCCAGTGCCAATATGTCCTTTCTCAGGTAAGGAGACCAAAACTGAACCAATACTCCAGATGCGGCCTCACCAACACCTTATACAATTGCAGCATAACCTCACTAGTCTTGAACTCCATCCCTCTAGCAACGAAAGACAAAACTCGATTATCCTTCTTAATCACCTGTTGCACCTGCACACCAACTTTTTGCGACTCGTGCACCAGCACACCCAGGTCCCTCTGCACAGCAGCATGTTTTAACATCTTACCGTTTAAATAATAATCCATTCTGCTGTTATTCCTCCCAAAATGGATAGCCTCACACTTGGCAACATTGAATTCCATCTGCCAGACCCTAGCCCATTCACTTTGCCTATCCAAATCCCTCTGCAGACTTCCGGTATCCTCTGCACTTTTTGCTTTACCACTCATCTTAGTGTCGTCTGCAAACTTTGACACATTGCACTTGGTCCCCAACTCCAAATCGTCTATGTAAATTGTGAACAACTGCGGGCCCAACACTGATCCTTGAGGGACCCCACTAGTTACAGGTTGCCAACCAGAGAAACATCCATTTATCCCCACTCTCTGCTTTCTGTTAGTTAACCAATCCTCTACCCATGCTACCACTTTACCCTCAATGCCATGCATCTTTAGTTTATGCAGCAACCTTTTGTGTGGCACCTTGTCAAAAGCTTTCTGGAAATCCAGATATACCACATCCATTGGCTCCCCGTTATCTACTGCACTGGTAACGTCCTCAAAAAATTCTACCAAATTAGTCAGACACGACCTACCCTTTTGTGAACCCATGCTGCGTCTGCCCAATGGGACAATTGCCCTCCAGGTGCCCCGCTATTTCCTCCTTAATGATAGATTCCAGCATTTTCCCTACAACCAAAGTTAAGCTTACCGGCCTATAATTACCCGCTTTCTGCCGACCTCCTTTTTTAAACAGTGGTGTCACGTTTGCTACTTTCCAATCCTCTGGGACCACCCCAGAGTCTAGTGAATTTTGATAAATTATCACTCGTGCGTTTACAATTTCCCTAGCCATCTCTTTTAACACTCTGGGATGCATCCCATCAGGGCCAGGAGACCTGTCTACCTTTAGCCCCATTTGCTTGCCCAATACTGCCTCCTTAGTGATTACAATCATCTCAAGGTCCTCACCTATCATATCTTTATTTCCATCAGTCACCGGCATGTTATTTGTGTCCTCCACTGTGAAGACTGACCCAAAAAACCTGTTCAGCTCCTCAGCCATTTCCCCGTCTCCTATTATTAAATCTCCCTTCTCATCTTCCAAAGGACCAATCTTTACCTCAGCCACTCTTTTTTGTCTTTTCTATTTGTAGAAGCTTTTACTATCTGCTTTTATGTTCTGAGCCAGTTTACTTTCATAGTCTACCTTACTCTTTATGGCTTTTTTAGTAGCTTTCTGTTGTCCCCTAAAGACTTCCCAGTCCTCTAGTCTCCCACTAATTTTTGCCACTTTGTATGTTTTTTCCTTCAATTTGATACTCTCCCTCACCTCCTTAGATATCCACGGTCGATTTTCCCCCTTTCTACCGTCTTTCTTTTTTGTCGGTATGAACCTTTTCTGAACACTGTGAAAGATCGCTCGGAAGGTTCTCCACTGTTCCTCAACTGCTTCACCGTGAAGTCTTTGCTCCCAGTCTACCTTAGCTAGTTCTTCTCTCATTCCATTGTAATCGCCTTTGTTTAAGCACAAAACACTAGTGTTTGATTTTACCTTGTCATCCTCCAACTGTATTTTAAATTCCACCATATTGTGGTCGCTCCTTCCAAGAGGATCCCGAACTATGAGATCCTGAATCAATCCTGCCTCATTACACAGGACCAGATCTAGGACCGCTTGTTCCCTTGTAGGTTCCATTACATACTGTTCCAGGAAATTATCCCGGACACATTCTATAAACTCCTCCTCAAGGCTGCCTTTACCAACCTGGTTAAACCAATCGATTTACTCCTCACTGACCAGCGGACGGTAGCCTTCATGTTTAATAACACACAGCGGGGCAAGATCAAAAACGATAAAATCTTGAGGTGGAGGATCGAGCTCTCCACCTACAATTACGAGATTTTGTATCGCCTCGGTACGCTCAACGAGCCCCCGATGCCCTGTCCCGAGATACATGTGCCAGCGCACAGGTGGACCGACTCCAGACCCTGCACGAAAACCTCTGTCACCCAGGGGTCACACGTTTTTACCATTTCGTCAAGGCCCGCAACCTGCCCTACTCCATCGAGGAAGTCAGGGCGATCACCAGGGACTGCCAGGTCTGCGCGGAGTGTAAACCGCACTTCTACCGGCCAGACCATGCGCGCCTGGTGAAGGCCTCCGGCCCCTTTGAACGCCTCAGCGTGGACTTCAAAGGGCCCCTCCCCTCCACCGACCGTAACACGTACTTCCTCAGTGTGGTCGATGAATATTCCCGATTCCCCTTCGCCGTCCCATGCCCCGACATGACGTCTGCCACGGTCATCAAAGCCCTCAACACCATCTTCACTCTGTTCGGTTTCCCTGCCTACGTCCACAGCGACCGGGGATCCTCATTCATAAATGATGAGCTGCACCAGTACCTGCTCAACAGGGACATCGCCTCGAGCAGGACGACCAGCTATAACCCCCGGGGAAAGGGGCAGGTGGAGCGGGAGAATGGGACGGTCTGGAGGGCTGTCCAGCTGGCCCTACGGTCCAGAAATCTCCCTGCCTCCCGCTGGCAGGAGGTCCTCCCCGACGCCCTTCACTCCATTCGGTCGCTCCTGTGCACCGCGACTAACGAAACTCCCCATGAACGTCTCTTTGCCTTCCCCAGGAAGTCCACCTCCGGGGTTTCGCTCCCAACGTGGCTGGCAGCTCGAGTACCCGTCCTCCTCTGCAAGCACGTGCAGCTCCACAAGGCGGACCCATTGGTTGAGAGGGTACAGCTACTCCACGCCAACCCGCAGTACGCCTACGTAGCGTACCCCGACGGCCGCCAAGACACAGTCTCCCTCAGGGACCTGGCACCAGCTGGGTCCCCCCCCCCCTCTGCCCCGGCGCCACCCCCCCTCCCCCAGCGCACCCAGCCGCAACCCCCGCTCCGGGACAATCCGTCCTCCCCTTGCTCACACCCGGGCACGAAGAGGATTTCAACACACTCCCGGAGTCACCGAAGACCAAGCCGCCGCTGGAGTCGCCACCAGCTCGGCAGATCAAGGCCCCGGACCGCCAGAATTTGTAATATTATCTGTACTTTTAAAACACAACTATCTGTGGATAGTTCTCCACCACCCCCGCCGGACTCATTTTTTTAAAAGGGGGTGAATGTGGTACTCACTACCGATGTATATATTGTATATATAGGATATTGATATAGGTGCTTTACGGTAAGGCCACTCTGCTACAGGTACCGGGGTAGTTCCCTGCCTGCTGGCTCCGCCCAGTAGGCGGAGTATAAATGTGTGTGCTCCTCGTACAGCAGCCATTTCGCCAGCTGCTGAGGGAGGCCACACATCTCAGTGTAATAAAGCCTCGAATACATCCTACTCTCGTCTTTGTGTAATCGATCGTGCATCATTCTCTCTCCCTCTCTCTCTCTCTCTATCTCTCTCAGGCTCCCTTTCTCTCTCTGTCTCTCTCTGGCTCCCTCACACTCTCTCAGGCTCTCTCTCTCTATCTGTCTCTCTCAGGCTCCCTTTCTCTCTCTGTCTCTCTCTGGCTCCCTCTCTCTCTCTCTGTCTCTCAGGCTCCCTGTCTCCCTCTGGGTCCCTCACTCTCTCGCTGTCTCTCTCAGGCTCCCTCTCTCTCTCTGTCTCTCTCTCTCCTTCTCTCACTCTCTCTCAGGCTCCCTCATTCTCTGTCTCTCTATCGCTCCCTCGCTCTCTCTCTGTCTCTCTCTGGGTCCCTCACTCTCTCGCTGTCTCTCTCAGGCTCCCTCTCTCTCTCTCTGTCTTTCTCTCTCCCTCTCTCACTGTCTCTCAGGCTCCCTCATTCTCTGTCTCTCTATCGCTCCCTCGCTCTCTCTCTGTCTCCCTCTGGGTCCCTCACTCTCTCGCTGTCTCTCTCAGGCTCCCTCTCTCTCTCTCTGTCTCTCTCTCTCCCTCTCTCACTGTCTCTCAGGCTCCCTCATTCTCTGTCTCTCTATCGCTCCCTCGCTCTCTCTCTGTCTCTCTCTGGGTCCCTCACTCTCTCGCTGTCTCTCTCAGGCTCCCTCTGGGTCCTCACTCTCTCGCTGTCTCTCTCAGGCTCCCTCTCTCTCTCTCTGTCTCTCTCTCTCCCTCTCTCACTGTCTCTCAGGCTCCCTCATTCTCTTTCTCTCTATCACTCCCTCGCTCTCTCTCTCTGGCTCCCTCACTCTCTCTCTGTCTCTCTCTGGGTCCCTCACTCTCTCTTTGTCTCTCTCAGGCTCCCTCTCTCTCTCTGTCCCTCTCTCTCTGGCTCCCTCTCTCTCTCTCTGTCTCTCTCCCTCACTCTCTCTGTGTCTCTCTCAGGCTCCCTCTCTCTGTGTCTGTCTCTCTCAGGCTCCCTCTCTCTCTCTCTCTCTGTCTCTCTCAGGCTCCCTCTCTCTCTCTCTGTCTCTCACTCTCCCTCTCTCTGTCTCTCAGGCTCACTCACTCGCTCTCTGTCTCTCTCAGTCTCCTTATCTCTCTCTCTGACTCCCTCACTCTCTCTGTCTCTCTCAGGCTCCCTCTCTCTGTCTCTCTCTCTCCCTCTCTCTCTGTCTCTCAGGCTCCCTCACTCTCTCTGTCTCCCTCACTCTCTCTCTGTCTCTCTCAGGCTCTCTCTCTCTCTGTCTCTCTCAGGCTCCTCTCTTTGTCTCTCTCTCTCTCTATTAGGCTCCCTCCCTCTCTCTCTGCCGCTCCCTCTCTTTCTCGGTATCTCTCAAGCTCCCCCTCTATCTCCCTCTATCTCTCTCTCTCTCTCTGACTCTCTCAGGCTCCCTCGCTCTCTCTCCCCCTCTCGCTGACTCTCTCAGGCTCCCTCTCTCTCTCTCTCCCTCTCCCTCAGATTTCCTCTCTCTCTCTGTCTCTCTCTCAGGCTCCCTCTCTCTCTGTCTCTCTCAGGCTCCCTCTCTCTCTCTGTCTCTCTCAGGCACCCTCTCTCTCTCTCTGTCTCTCTCATGCTCCCTCTCGATCTCTGTCTCTCTCAGGCTCCCTCTCTCTCTCTGTCTCTCTCAAGCTCCCCCTCTCTCTCTCTCTCTGTCTCTCTCAGGCTCCCTCTCTCTCTCCCTCTCTCTGTCTCTCTCGCTTTCACTCTCAGGCTCCCTCTCTCTCTCTGTCTCTCTCAGGCTCCCTCTCTCTCTCTCTGTCTCTCTCAGGCTCCCCCTCTCTCTCTCTCTCTGTCTCTCTCAGGCTCCCCCTCTCTCTCTCTCTGTCTCTCTCAGGCTCCCTCTCTCTCTCTGTCTCTCTCAGGCTCCCCCTCTCTCTCTCTCTCTGAGGCTCCCTCTCTCTCTCCCTCTCTGTCTCTCTCTGTCTCTCTCAGGCTCTCTCTCTCTCTCCCTCTCTCTGTCTCTCTCGCTTTCACTCTCAGGCACCCTCTCTCTCTCTGTCTCTCTCAGGCTCCCTCTCTCTTTCTCTGTCTCTCTCAGGCTCCCTCTCTCTCTCTCTCTCTCTGTCTCTCTCAGGCTCCCTCTCTCTCTCTCTGTCTCTCTCAGGCACCCTCTCTCTCTCTGCCTCTCTGTCTATCTCTCTCAGTCTCTCTCTCTCTCTATCTCTCTCAGGTGTCATAATATCCACTCATGTATATAATGAGATGCAGACAGGCAGTGATTGACACACAGGATGACCAGTAAGCACACAACACAGTGCAGCCAATCACCAGACAGGACACCACCACTATAAAGCCAGAGGGCACTAGCTTTCCCGCTCTCTCGGGACCCAGCCACTGAGACAGTCAGAGTCCACGAGCTAGCACAGTGCAAACACCATGAGGTAGCTAGTAAGTCTGGTCAGGCTACTACAAGGTCTCCAGTCAGTTCAGTATAGTGTCGACCCACAGCTGAATATGTTTATCAGTTCTATCGTTGAATAAAACAGTGTTGGATCTTCTCCAGTGTTAGACGTCTGTTTCTAGCTTCCCTGCATCGAGTGCATGTCCACATCGAACCTACCTGCCTAACACATCATGGTACCAGAGTGATATTGATCTTGACGGACCTACCTCGAGTGAATCAGCATCGACCAGCAAGCAGCCATCCGGTGAAATGGAAAACATCCAGCCTCCTCCGCAGCTCCGCATCTCCGGCAACCTCGGCGCCAATTGGAAAATCTTCAAGCAAAAGTGTCTCTTGTACATCGAGGCCTCCGACCTCGAAGCAGCATCGGATGCCAGGAAGATCGCGCTATTTCTCTCCACCGCGGGGGACCACGCCATCCACATATACAACTCCCTCACGTTCGCTGACGGCGAAGACAAAACAAAATTCAAAACAGTCCTGCTGAAGTTCGACAGCCACTGCGACATTGAGGTGAATGAGAGTTTTGAACGATACATCTTCCAGCAGAGGCTTCAGGGTAAGGATGAACCTTTTCAGTCCTTCGTGACCCATCTCCGCATCCTCGCGCAGTCATGTAACTATGACTCGACGGCTGATTCCATGATCCGGGATCTGATCGTTTTCGGGGTCCACTCCGACTCCCTTTGGCAGCAGCTCCTGAAAGTCAAACAGTTGACCCTCTCTGTCGCTATCGAGATGTACGTTGTCCATGAGCATGCTAAGAATCGTTACTCCCACATCAGGGCGGCAGAAACTGTGAAGCTGGCCCCCACGAGGCGGAACGGGTGCAGGCCATTGCACAAATGCAGGGCCTGAGCATCGAGGAGAGTGGCCGTTTTGCGCGCTTTTCCCGGGTCCCTGCGCATGCGCGCCACGACCGAGTGGACGACGAGCCCGACAACCCGACTGCGCGGGTGCGTACGTCGACCGACCGCACTGCGCATGTGCGATGGCGCACGGAACGCGCGGACGTCGGCGTCATGACGTGTCCGAATTGTGGCTCCGCCCATTTAAAGTGACAATGTCCGGCAAAAGGACGCCGGTGTCTACAGTGTGGCAAGCTTGGCCACTACGCAGCCCTTTGCAGATCTGCTCCACCGCTCAGCAGCCAGCGATCCCAGCTGCGGCACAGAAGTGTCCGCTCAATACAACAAGGCAAGCCAGATTCCGATCCCGACAGCCCAACAGACCCTGATGCTGAGTGCCTCAAGTCCCCATACCGGGTGGGCATCATAACTACACATGCGCTGCCTTCCACCACAACGGCAAAACGCCTCTCGATCCTCAGTGTGGATCCCGACGACGAGTGGTGTGCTGTCCTCACAGTTAACAAGGCTCGCATCCAGTTCAAACTGGACACCGGCGCATCGGCGAACCTCATCTCGAAATCCGACCTCGACACCATCCGCTCCAGACCAAGCATTCTTCCACCGGCCTGCCAGCTCCCTGACTACAATGGCAATGCCATAGCTGCCAGTGGCTCCTGTCAACTCGGGGTATCCAACAAGGCGAATCGTCAAGGCAACACTGTGGTTTGAAATCGTCGGACCTGACAGAGCGTCCCTGCTCGATGCTCGAGCCTGCAAACTCCTGAACCTGGTTCAGCGAGTCCACACCATGTCATCGTCACCGGCGACGGCCTCGCCTGATGGAAACTTGCAAGCCGACATAGATGACATCATCACGCAGTACCACAGCGTGTTCGATGGAATGGGCACGCTCCCATACCGATACAGAATCCTGCTCAAGCCGAACGCCATCCCTGTAATCCATGCACCATGCCGGGTGCCGGCACCCCTCAAGGATCGTCTGAAGAAGCAATTACAGGACCTCCAAGACCAGGGCATCATATTGAAGGTCACAGAGCCAACAGACTGGGTCAGCTCCATGGTCTGCGTAAAGAAGCCGTCAGGGGAGCTCCGCATTTGCATTGACCCTAAGGATCTAAACCACAACATCATGCGGGAGCATTACCCGATAACAAAACGTGAAGAGTTGACCAGTGAAATGGCTCATGCCAAATTCTTTACTAAGCTGGACACCTCCAAGGGTTTTTGGCAAATACAGCTGGACTCGTCCAGTCGCAAGCTGTGCACATTCAACACCCCGTTCGGTCGCTACTGCTACAACCGGGTGCCTTTTGGGATCATACCTGCCTCCGAAGTATTTCACCGCATCATGGAGCAGATGATGGAAGGCATCGAGGGGGTGCAAGTACATGTTGATGACGTAATTATCTGGTCCACATGCCCCAGGAACACATCGCTCGCCTCAAGAAGAATTCATGAACATGGCCTCCAGCTCAACAGGGCCAAGTGCTCATTTGGTCAATTGGAGATCAAATTCCTAGGCGACCACATCTCGCAGCAGGGCGCACGGCCAGATGCTGAGAAGGTCTCGGCGATCAACCCCATGAAGACCCCGGAGGACAAGAAGGCGGTCCTCCGCTTCCTCGGGATGGTCAACTTTCTCAGGAAATTCATTCCCAATATGGCATCCCACACCACGGCCCTCCGCCATCTCGTCAAAAAGTCGAATGAATTCCAGTGGCTGCCCATGCATGAAGAGGAATGGCGTGAGCTGAAAGCAAAGCTCACCACAGCCCCGGTCCTAGCATTCTTCGACCCAACCAAGGAAACCAAGATATCGACTGATGCAAGCCAGGACGGCATTGGGGCGGTGCTCCTCCAGCGAGATGACTCCGCGTCCTGGGCTCCAGTGGCGTATGTCTCCAGGGCCATGACGCCCACTGAGCAACGGTACGCTCAGATTGAGGAGGAGTGTCTGGGCCTCCTGACAGGGATAGTCAAGTTTCACGACTACGTTTACAGCTTGCCAAAATTCACAGTAGAAACGAACCACAGGCCTCTAGTCCATATAATCGAGAAGGATTTAAATGACATGACACCTCGGTTACAGCGAATTGTTCTTAAGCTACGCCGCTACGACTTCGAACTGGTCTACACGCCAGATAAAGAGCTGATCGTTGCAGATGCCCTGTCCAGGTCCATTACCACACCGCATGAACAAAGTGACTTCATCTGCCACATAGAAACGCAAGTGCAGTTGTGTGCCACCAACCTTCCGGGCTCTGACGAACGGGTGGTCCAAATTCGTGAGGAGACAGCCAAGGATCCTCTGCTGCAGTGTGTGATGCAGCACCTCAGCAATGGCTGGCAGAAGGGACAATGTCCCCAGTTCTATAACGTAAAAGACGACCTGACGGTGGTGGAGGGAATCCTTCTGAAACTTGACAGGATCGTAATTCCTCAGAGTATGCGGGCTATGGTGCTGGGCCAACTCCATGAGGGTCACCTTGGGGTCGAGAAATGCCGACGCAGAGCTCGGGAGGCGGTCTATTGGCCGGGCATCAGCCAGGACATTGCCGACACAGTCCTCAACTGCCCCACCTGTCAGAAGTTTCAACCGGCTCAACCCACGGAAACGTTGCAGCAGCACGAGATTGTGACCTCTCCGTGGTCCAAAGTAGGTGTAGACCTTTTCCACGCCTGGGGGCGTGACTACGTACTCCTGGTCGACTACTTCTCCACTTACCCAGAAGTGGTGAAACTGTCCGACCTCACGTTGAAGGCGGTAATCAAAGCCTGCAAAGAAACGTTCGCCAGGCATGGGATACCGCTCACGGTAATGAGCGACAACGGTCCTTGCTTTTACAGCCAGGAATGGTCTGACTTCGCAGTCCTACAACTTCCGTCATGTTACCTCCAGTCCCCACTCCCCGCAGTCAAAAGGGAACGCTGAAAAAGGGGTCCACATTGTCAAGCGGTGGCTGTGCAAAGCTGCAGACTCAGGCTCCGACTTCAACCTGGCGATGCTGGCATACAGGGCGACCCCACTGTCCACTGGGTTGTCTCCAGCCCAGATGCTCATGAATCGCACTCTGAGGACCACAGTTCCAGCCATCCACGTTCCCGACCTTGACCACCTCACGGTCTGACAGAAAGTGCAGCAGTCACGGGCCCAACAGAAGGCCACATACGATGCCCATGCCACAGATCTACCCGAGCTGGCCCCAACTGATCATGTTCGCGTACAGTTGCCTGAGGGCAGCTGGTCAGCCACAGCTGTTGTGATCAAACAAGTGGCCCCAAGATCGTTCCTCGTCTGCATGGCTGATGGCTCCCAGCGCAACAGACGGGCACTGCGAAGAGTTCCACGCCCGCTACCTGACCAAAGAGCCCCGCCGCCTACGATGCTTCCTCCGGACGTACCCTGCCACGAGGCCACCGATCTACCAGCAATCCTGCCAGCATACGCGCCCACCGCGGTGCCAGCGATCCCGCCTCTCCAAGCGCAGGCAGCTCCTAATCCGCCTCTGCGGCGATCGACAAGAATTCGTCGCCCGCCACAAAGACTGAATCTGTCAACTGAACTTTTGTACATTGTGTGACTTCACCGATTTAACCTCCGTAAATATGGTTTAATTTGCCATGTATCTGCACCATCAACACCTTCCTATGTCTCCGTTCATTTAGACACCTTTTGTATATAGTCAGGCATACATATATATATAAATATATATATATTTACGCATGCACACCTGAGTATTTATTTATCTAAAAAAAGGGGAGATGTCATAATACCCACTCATGTCTACAATGAGATGCAGACAGGCAGTGATTGACACACAGGATGACCAGTAAGCACACAACACAGTGCAGCCAATCACCAGACAGGACACTACCACTATAAAGCCAGAGGGCACTAGCTTTCCCGCTCTCTCGGGACCCAGCTACTGAGACAGTCAGAGACAACGAGCTAGCAAGCGCAAACACCATGCGGTAGCCAGTAAGTCTGGTCAGGCTACTACAAGGTCCTCAGTCAGTTCAGTATAGTGTCGACCCACAGCTGAATATGTCTATCAGTTCTATCGTTGAATAAAACAGTGTTGGATCTTCTCCTGTGTTAGACGTCTGTTTCTAGCTTCCCTGCATCGAGTGCGGTCCACATCGAACCTACCTGCCTAACACATCATCAGGATCCCTCTCTCTCTGTCTCTCTCAGGCTCCCTCTCTCTCTATCTCCCGCTCTCTGTCTCTCTCTCAGGCTCCCTCTCTCTCTCTCTCTCTCTCTGTCTCTCTCAGGCTCCCTCCCTCTCTCTCACTGCTCTCTCAGGCTCCCTCTCTCTCTCAGGCTCCCTCTCTCTCTCTCTCTGTCTCTCTCAGGCTCCCTCTCTCTCTCGCTGTCTCTCTCAGGCTCCCTCTCTCTCTCTCTCTCTCAGGCTCTCTCTCTCTCTCTCTCTCTCTGTCTCTCTCAGGCTCCCTCTCTCTCTCTCTCTCAGGCTCTCTCTCTGTCTCTCTCAGGCTCCCTCTCTCTCTCTCTCTCTGCCACTCTCTGTCTTTCAGGCTCCCTTTCTCTATCTTTCTCAGGCTCCCTCTCTCTCTCTATCTCTCTCAGGCTCCCTCTCTCTCTCTCTCTCTCTCAGGCTCCCTCTCTCTGCCTCTCTCTGTCTTTCAGGCTCCCTCTCTCTATCTCTCAGGCTCCCTCTCTCTCTCTATCTCTCTCAGGCTCCCGATCTCTCTCTCTCAGGCTCCCTCTCTCTCTGCCTCTCTCTGCCTTTCAGGCTCCCTCTCTCTCTCTATCTTTCCCAAGCTCCCTCTCTCTCTCTATCTCTCAGGCTCCCTCTCTCTTTCTATCTCTCTCAGGCTCCCTATCTCTCTCTCTCAGGCTCCCTCTCTCTGTCTCTCTGTCTTTCAGGCTCCCTGTCTCTCTCTCTCTCTCTGTGTCTGTCTCTCTCAGGCTCCCTCTCTCTCTCTCTCAGGCTCCCTCTCTCTCTGTTTCTCTCTCAGGCTCCCTCTCTGCCTCTCTCTATCTCTCTCAGGCTTCCTTTCTCTCTCTATCTCTCAGGCTCCCTCTCTCTATCTCTCTCAGGCTCCCTCTCTCTCTCTATCTCTCAGGCTCCCTTTCTCTCTCTATCTCTCTCAGGCTCCCGATCGCTCTCTCTCAGGCTCCCTCTCTCTCTCTCTCTCTGTCTTTCAGGCTCCGTATCTCCCTCTCTCTCTCTCTGTCTCTCTCAGGCTCCCTCTCTCTCTCTTTCTCTCTCAGGCTCCCTCTCTCGATCTCTCTCTCTCGTTCTATCTCTCTCAGGCTCCCTCTCTCTCTCTCTCTCTGTGTCTTTCAAGCTCCCTGTCTCCCTCTCTCTCTCTCTGTCTCTCTCAGGCTCCCTCTCTCTCTCTTTCTCTCTCAGGCTCCCTCTCTCGAACTCTCTCTCTCGTTCTATCTCTCTCAGGCTCCCTCTCTCTCTCTCTCAGGCTCCCTCTCTCTCTCTCTCAGGCTCCCTCTCTCTCTCTCTGACTCTCTCAGGCTCCCTGTCTCCCTCAGGCTCCCTCTTTCTCTTATCTCCCTCTCTGTCTCTCTCAGGCTCCCTCTCTCTCTAGCTATCTCAGGCTCCCTCTCTCTCTGTCTCTCCCAGCCTCCCTCTCTCTCCCTCTCAGGCTCCCTCTCTCTCTATCTCTCTCTCTGCCTCTCTCAGGCTCCCTCTCTATCTCTCTCTGCCTGTCTCACGCTCCCTCTCTCTCTCTATCTCTCAGGCTCCCCCTCTCTCTATCTCTCTCTCTCTTTGTCTCTCTCAGGCTCCCTCTCTCTCTATCTCTCTCTCTCTCTCTGTCTCTCTTAGCCTCCCTCTCTCTCTCTCAGGCTCCCTCTCTCTATCTCCCTCTTTCTGTCTCTCAGGCTCCCTCTCTCTCTCTCTCTCAGGCTCCCTCTCTCTCTATCTCCCTCTCTCCGTCTCACTCTCAGGCTCCCCCTTTCTCTCTCTCTCTGTCTCTCTCAGGCTCTCTCTCTCGTTCTATCTCTCTAAGGCTCCCTCTCACTCTCTATCTCTCTCAGGCTCCCTCACTCTCTCTATCTCTCAGGCTCCCTTTCTCTCTCTATCTTTCAGGCTCCCTCTCTCTCTATCTCCCTCTCTCCGTCTCACTCTCAGGCTCCCCCTTTCTCTCTCTCTCTGTCTCTCTCAGGCTCTCTCTCTCTCTCTATCTCTCTCAGGCTCCCTCTCTCTCACTATCTCTCTCAGGCTCCCTGTCTCTCTCTCTATCTCTCAGGCTCCCTCTCTCTCTCTATCACTCTCAGGCTCCCTCTCTCTCTCTATCTCTCAGGCTCCCTCTCTCTCTCTATCTTCAGGCTCCCTCTCTTTCTCTATCTCTCTCAGGCTCCCTCTCTCTCTCTATATTTCTCAGGCTCCCTCTCTCTCTCTGTCTCTCTCAGACGCCCTCTCTCTATCTCCCTCTTTCTGTCTCTCTCAGGCTCCCTCTCTCTCTCTCTCTTTCTGTCTCTCTCAGGCTCCCTCTCTCTATCTCTCTCTCTCTCTCTTTCTCTCTCAGGCTCCCTCTCTCTCTATCTCTCTCTCTCTCTCTCTGTCTCTCTCAGGCTCCCTCCCCTGTCTCTCTATCTCTCTCTCTCTGTCTCTCTCAGACGCCCTCTCTCTATCTCCCTCTTTCTGTCTCTCTCAGTCTCCCTCTCTCTATCTCCCTCTTTCTGTCTCTCTCAGGCTCCCTCTCTCTATCTGTCTCTGTCTCTCTCAGGCTCCCCCCCCCCCTCTCTCTCTCTCACAGGCTCCCTCTCTCTCTCTCTGAGCCTCTCTCTCTCTCTCTATCTCTCTCTGTCTCTCTCAGGCTCCCTCTCTCTCTCTCTCTCTCTCTCTCTCACAGGCTCCCTCTCTATCTCTGTCTCTCTCAGGCTCCCCCCCCCCCCCCTCTCTCTCACAGGCTCCCTCTCTCTCTCTGTCTCTCTCTCAGGCTCCCCCTCTCTCTCTCTCTCTCTGTCTCTCTCAGGCTCCGCCCCCCCCTCTCTCTCTCTCAGAGGCTCCCTCTCTCCCTCTGTCTCTCTCTCAGGCTCCCCACCCTCTCTCTCTCTCACAGGCTCCCTCTCTCTCTCTCTGTCTCTCTCAGGCTCCCCCCCCCTCTCTCTCACAGGCTCCCTCTCTCTCTCTGTCTCTCTCAGGCTCCCTCTCTCTCTCTCTCTCTCTGTCTCTCTCAGGCTCCCCCCCCCCTCTCTCTCTCAGGCTCCCCTCTCTCTCTGTCTCTTTCAGGCTCCCCCCCCCCCCCCCTCTCTCTCACAGGCTCCCTCTGTCTCCCTGTCTCTCTCCCAGGCTCCCCCTCTCTCTCTCTCTCTGTCTCTCTCCCAGGCTCCCTCTCTCTCTCTCGCTCTCTCTCTCACAGGCTCCCTCTGTCTCCCTGTCTCTCTCCCAGTCTCCCCCTCTCTCTATCTCTCTGTCTCTCTCAGGCTCCCTGTCTCCCTCAGGCTCCCTCTTTCTCTTATCTCCCTCTCTGTCTCTCTCAGGCTCCCTCTTTCTCTTATCTCCCTCTCTCTCTCTCTCAGGCTCCCTGTCTCTCTCAGGCTCCCTCTCTCTCTTATCTCCCTCTCTGTCTCTCTCAGGCTCCCTCTCTCTCTAGCTATCTCAGGCTCCCTCTCTCTCTGTCTCTCCCAGCCTCCCTCTCTCTCCCTCTCAGGCTCCCTCTCTCTCTATCTCTCTCTCTGCCTCTCTCAGGCTCCCTCTCTATCTCTCTCTGCCTGTCTCACGCTCCCTCTCTCTCTCTATCTCTCAGGCTCCCCCTCTCTCTATCTCTCTCTCTCTTTGTCTCTCTCAGGCTCCCTCTCTCTCTATCTCTCTCTCTCTCTCTGTCTCTCTTAGCCTCCCTCTCTCTCTCTCAGGCTCCCTCTCTCTATCTCCCTCTTTCTGTCTCTCAGGCTCCCTCTCTCTCTCTCTCTCAGGCTCCCTCTCTCTCTATCTCTCTCTCTCTGTCTCTCTCAGGCTCTCTCTCTCGTTCTATCTCTCTAAGGCTCCCTCTCACTCTCTATCTCTCTCAGGCTCCCTCACTCTCTCTATCTCTCAGGCTCCCTTTCTCTCTCTATCTTTCAGGCTCCCTCTCTCTCTATCTCCCTCTCTCCGTCTCACTCTCAGGCTCCCCCTTTCTCTCTCTATCTGTCTCTCTCAGGCTCTCTCTCTCTCTCTATCTCTCTCAGGCTCCCTCTCTCTCACTATCTCTCTCAGGCTCCCTGTCTCTCTCTCTCTCTATCTCTCAGGCTCCCTCTCTCTCTCTATCACTCTCAGGCTCCCTCTCTCTCTCTATCTCTCAGGCTCCCTCTCTCTCTCTATCTTCAGGCTCCCTCTCTTTCTCTATCTCTCTCAGGCTCCCTCTCTCTCTCTATCTCTCTCAGGCTCCCTCTCTCTCTCTCTCAGGCTCCCTCGCTCTCTCTCTATCTCTCAGGCCCCCTCTCTCTCTCTATCTCTCTCAGGCTCCCTCTCTCTCTCTCTGTCTCTCTCAGGCTCTCTCTCTCTCTCTCTATCTCTCTCAGGCTCCCTCTCTCTCACTATCTCTCTCAGGCTCCCTGTCTCTCTCTCTCTCTATCTCTCAGGCTCCCTCTCTCTCTCTATCACTCTCTCCGTCTCACTCTCAGGCTCCCCCTTTCTCTCTCTCTCTGTCTCTCTCAGGCTCTCTCTCTCTCTCTATCTCTCTCAGGCTCCCTCTCTCTCTCTATCACTCTCAGGCTCCCTCTCTCTCTCTATCTCTCAGGCTCCCTCTCTCTCTCTATCTTCAGGCTCCCTCTCTTTCTCTATCTCTCTCAGGCTCCCTCTCTCTCTCTATCTCTCTCAGGCTCCCTCTCTCTCTCTATCTCTCTCAGGCTCCCTCGCTCTCTCTCTATCTCTCAGGCCCCCTCTCTCTCTCTATCTCTCTCAGGCTCCCTCTCTCTCTCTCTCTCTCTATCTCTCAGGCTCCCTCTCTCTCTCTACCTCTCTCAGGCTCCCTTTCTCTCTCTATCTCTCAGGCTCCCTCTCTCTATCTCTCTCAGGCTCCCTCTCTCTCTCTATCTCTCAGGCTCCCTCTCTCTCTCTATCTCTCAGGCTCCCTTTCTCTCTCTATCTCTCTCAGGCTCCCGATCTCTCTCTCTCAGGCTCCCTCTCTCTGTCTCTCTGTCTTTCAGGCTCCATGTCTCCCTCTCTCTTTCTCTGCCTCTCTCAGGCTCCCTCTCTCTCTGTTTCTCTCTCAGGCTCCCTCTCTCTCTCTCTCTCAGACTCTCTCTCTCGTTCTATCTCTCTCAGGCTCCCTCTCTCTCTCTCTCAGGCTCCCTGTCTCTCTCAGGCTCCCTCTCTCTCTTATCTCCCTCTCTGTCTCTCTCAGGCTCCCTCTCTCTCTAGCTATCTCAGGCTCCCTCTCTCTCTGTCTCTCTCAGCCTCCCTCTCTCTCCCTCTCAGGCTCCCTCTCTCTCTATCTCTCTCTCTCTGCCTCTCTCAGGCTCCCTCTCTATCTCTCTCTGCCTGTCTCACGCTCCCTCTCTCTCTCTACCTCTCTCAGGCTCCCTTTCTCTCTCTATCTCTCAGGTTCCCTCTCTCTATCTCTCTCAGGCTCACTCTCTCTCTCTATCTCTCAGGCTCCCTTTCTCTCTCTATCTCTCTCAGGCTCCCGATCTCTCTCTCTCAGGCTCCCTCTCTCTGTCTCTCTGTCTTTCAGGCTCCATGTCTCCCTCTCTCTTTCTCTGTCTCTCTCAGGCTCCCTCTCTCTCTGTTTCTCTCTCAGGCTCCCTCTCTCTCTCTCTCAGACTCTCTCTCTCGTTCTATCTCTCTCAGGCTCCCTCTCTCTCTCTCTCAGGCTCCCTGTCTCTCTCAGGCTCCCTCTCTCTCTTATCTCCCTCTCTGTCTCTCTCAGGCTCCCTCTCTCTCTAGCTATCTCAGGCTCCCTCTCTCTCTGTCTCTCTCAGCCTCCCTCTCTCTCCCTCTCAGGCTCCCTCTCTCTCTATCTCTTTCTCTCTGCCTCTCTCAGGCTCCCTCTCTATCTCTCTCTGCCTGTCTCACGCTCCCTCTCTCTCTCTATCTCTCAGGCTCCCTCTCTCTCTATCTCTCTCTCTCTTTGTCTCTCTCAGGCTCCCTCTCTCTCTCTCTCTCTCTCTGTCTCTCTTAGCCTCCCTCCCTCTCTCTCTCTCTCAGGCTCCCTCTCTCTCTCTCCCTCTTTCTGTCTCTCAGGCTCCCTCTCTCTCTCTCTCTCTCAGGCTCCCTCTCTCTCTATCTCCCTCTCTCCGACTCTCTCAGGCTCCCCCTCTCTCTCTCTCTCTGTCTCTCTCAGGCTCCCCCCCCCCCCCCCCCCCGCCCCTCTCTCTCTCACAGGCTCCCTCTCTCTCTCTCCGTCTCTCTCTCAGGCTCCCTCCCTCTCTCTCTCTCAGGCTCCCTCTCGATCTCTCTCGATCTCTGCCTCGCTCACGCTCCCTCTCTCTCTCTATCTCTCAGGCTCCCTCCCTCTCTAACTCTCTCTCTTTGTCTCTCTCAGGCTCCCTCTCTCTCTCTCTCTCTCTCTCAGGCTCCCTCCCCTCTCTCTCTATCTCTCTCTCTCTGTCTCTCTCAGACGCCCTCTCTCTATCTCCCTCTTTCTGTCTCTCTCAGGCTCCCTCTCTCTCTCTCTCTTTCTGTCTCTCTCAGGCTCCCTCTCTCTATCTCTCTCTCTCTCTCTGTCTCTCTCAGGCTCCCTCTCTCTCTCTCTCTCTCTCTCTCTGTCTCTCTCAGGCTCCCTCCCCTGTCTCTCTATCTCTCTCTCTCTGTCTCTCTCAGACGCCCTCTCTCTATCTCCCTCTTTCTGTCTCTCTCAGTCTCCCTCTCTCTATCTCCCTCTTTCTGTCTCTCTCAGGCTCCCCCCCCCCTCTCTCTCTCTCACAGGCTCCCTCTCTCTCTCTCTGTCTCTCTCAGCCTCACTCTCTCTCTATCTCTCTCTGTCTCTCTCAGGCTCCCTCTCTCTCTCTCTCTCACAGGCTCCCTCTCTCTCTCTGTCTCTCTCAGGCTCCCCCCCCCCCCCCCCACCCCCCTCTGTCTCACAGGCTCCCTCTCTCTCTCTGTCTCTCTCTCAGGCTCCCCCTCTCTCTCTGTCTCTCTCAGGCTTCGCCCCCCCCTCTCTCTCTCACAGGCTCCCTCTCTCCCTCTGTCTCTCTCTCAGGCTCCCCACCCTCTCTCTCTCTCACAGGCTCCCTCTCTCTCTCTGTCTCTCTCAGGCTCCCCCCCCCTCCTCTCTCACAGGCTCCCCCCCCCCCTCTCTCTCTCTCTCTCTCACAGGCTCCCTCTGTCTCCCTGTCTCTCTCCCAGGCTCCCCCCCTCTCTCTCTCTCTGTCTCTCTCCCAGGCTCCCT
>NC_092710.1:367407046-367538701 GCF_047496885.1 Scyliorhinus torazame
CCTTCCAGCAGTGACACACACCAGTGTCTATCTGGACAGCTCTGTGCTGTCTGTCCCTTCCAGCAGTGACACACACCAGTGTCTATCTTGACAGCCCTGTGCTGTCTGTCCCTTCCAGCAGTGACACACACCAGTGTCTATCTGGACAGCTCTGTGCTGTCTTCCCCTTCCAGCAGCGACACACACCAGTGTCTATCTGGACAGCTCTGTGCTGTCTGTCCCTTCCAGCAGTGACACACACCAGTGTCTATCTGTACAGCTCTGTGCTGTCTCCCCTTCAGCAGTGACACACACCAGTGTCTATCTGGAGAGCTCTGTGCTGTCTGTCCCGTCCAGCAGTGAAACACAACAGTGTCTATCTGGACAGCTCTGTGCTGCCTCCCCCTTCCAGCAGTGACACACACCAGTGTCTATCTGGACAGCTCTGTGCTGTCTGTCCCTTCCAGCAGTGACACACACCAGTGTCTATCTGGACAGCTCTGTGCTGTCTGTCCCATCCAGCAGTGACACACACCAATGTCTATCTGGACAGCTCTGTGCTGTCTGTCCCTTCCAGCAGTGACACACCCCAGTGTCTATCTGGACAGCTCTGTGCTGTCTGTCCCTTCCAGCAGTGACACACACCAGTGCCTATCTGGACAGCTCTGTGCTGCCTGTCCCTTCCAGCAGTGACACACACCAGTGTCTATCTGGACAGCTCTGTGCTGTCTGTCCCTTCCAGCAGTGACACACACCAGTGTCTATCTGGACAGCTCTGTGCTGTCTGTCCCTTCCAGCAGCGACACACACCAGTGTCTATCTGGACAGCTCTGTGCTGTCTGTCCATTCCAGCAGTGACACACACCAGTGTCTATCTGGACAGCTCTGTGCTGTCTGTCCCTTCCAGCAGTGACACACACCAGTGTCTATCTGGACAGCTCTGTGCTGTCTGTCCCTTCCAGCAGTGACACACACCAGTGTCTATCTGGACAGCTCTGTGCTGTCTGTCCCTTCCAGCAGTGACACACACCAGTGTCTATCTGGACAGCTCTGTGCTGTCTCCCCCTTCCAGCAGCGACACACACCAGTGTCTATCTGGACAGCTCTGTGCTGTCTGTCCCTTCCAGCAGTGACACACACCAGTGTCTATCTGTACAGCTCTGTGCTGTCTCCCCCTTCAGCAGTGACACGCACCAGTGGTCTATCTGGAGAGCTCTGTGCTGTCTGTCCCGTCCAGCAGTGAAACACAACAGTGTCTATCTGGACAGCTCTGTGCTGCCTCCCCCTTCCAGCAGTGACACACACCAGTGTCCTATCTGGACAGCTCTGTGCTGTCTGTCCCTTCCAGCAGCGACACCACACCAGTGTCTATCTGGACAGCTCTGTGCTGTCTGTCCCTTCCAGCAGTGACACACACCAGTGTCTATCTGGACAGCTCTGTGCTGTCTGTCCCTTCCAGCAGTGACACACACCAGTGTCTATCTGGACAGCTCTGTGCTGTCTGTCCCTTCCAGCAGTGACACACACCAGTGTCTATCTGGACAGCTCTGTGACACTCAGCAGCCACCACAATAAAGGTACAAAGTTTGACCAGGAGAGGAGTATGAGGTGCGTTCTGGGGTCATGGGTGGGGGGGGGGGGGGGGGGGGGGGGGGGGGGTTTGGAGTGGGGGTGAACTAATGGCTTGACAAAGACGAGGGGGGGTAATGTGGAAGGAGAGCTGTGCAACGGATGTGGAGGAGGTGTAAGGTCTCGTGTCGGCAGGGGGCGTTGTGGGGGTTGTAGGGCTCGGGGATAGGGAGGGGGGTGAGGGGGGAGGGCTAGGGCTCGGGCGGCAGGGAGGGTGTGTGGGGGAAGGGCTCGGGGGGGCAGGGAGGGGGGTGGTGTAGGGCTCAGGGGGCAGGGAGGGGGGTGGTGTAGGGCTCAGGGGGCAGGGGGGGTGGTGTAGGGCTCTGAGGGCAGGAGGGGGAGTGTGGTGTAGGGCTCTGAGGGCAGGGAGGGGAGTGTGGGGAAGGAACCGGGGGGCAGGGAGGGGGGTGGTGTAGGGCACTGGGGCAGGGAAGGTGGGTGGTGTAGGGCTCGGGGGCAGGAGGGGGGGTGGTGTAGGGCTCGGGGGGCAGGGAGGGGGGGTTGTGGTGTCGGTGTGCTGATGTGCATCACTGTAAACACACAAGGGGTTCATGTAAATACTCTGCAACTAAATAAACACTAGCGGGAGCTGACAGACATTCAACCGATAGGTCAGTAAGATAGGACACATCCAATGAGCAGTCAAGACACCCAGAGGTGACACTACCACAAGGTACCCGTATAAAAGGACACTCAGAGAGACAGGGGCAGATCAGGAAGCATCACACTCACCGCATGGCTGAGAGCAGACTGGTTAGTTAGACTGAGTTACTATAGCAAGATTAGCAGGAGAGTCGAACTCAAGGAGGAGAATTGTTAACCGTTCAATAAATGTGTTAAACCATCTCCAAGTCTGAACCTTCCTTTGTCAGAGCTGACATCAAGGAAGCAGCTTATGCTACATGAAGAAGCAGAACACAACAGTCGGCACTCACACTGCGAGTGGGACCATGCTGGTCACATGCTGCTCTCCATCCTGGCAACTTGGGCATTTGCATATTCCCTTAAAGTGATATCACAACATTTTCCACATGTCACCAAAGTGACCCTGCCCCCTGACCTGTAACCTCTGACTATCTATCAGCTGATCACCCAGTTAAATGCTGTAACAGTGTCTCTGTCCACAGGTACTATTGTTCCTCTCTCTGCACCTTGGGGAGTTTTTGGATACGTGAAAAATGGCGAAATACAGCAGAAATTCCGAGTATTTCTTGTGATAGTTCCTCAAGTCACCAACCCGCCTCAACCAACAGATCCAACAGTTGAAATAGTAACAGCCCCTCCTGTTTGGTTCTATGGCAGGTGAGTTTAGTGACTGATATATTGTGATTGCTGTTCCTTTCTGTCAGCTCTTGTATCAACATCAGCCCGGGGAGCAATTCTCCCATTTTGAGACTAAGTGCTATTTTGTGGGCAGGAGCGTGGGCAGGAACATGGGCAGTAACGAGGGCAGGAGCGTGGGCAGGAGCAGGGGCATGAATGTGGGCAGGAATGTGGGCAGAAACGTGGGCAGGAGCTTGGGCAGGAACGTGGGCAGGAGTGTGGGCAGGAACATGGGCAGGAACGTGGGCAGGTATGTGGGCAGGAACAAGGGCAGGACCGTGAGCAGGAGCGTGAGCAGGAGCGTGGGCAGGAGCAGGGGCAGGAATGTGGCCAGAAACGTGGACAGGAGCGTGGGCAGGAACGAGGGCAGGAACATGGGAAGGAATGTGGGCAGGAATGTGGGCAGAAATATGGGCAGGAGCGTGGGCAGAAATGAGGGCAGGAATGTGGGCAGAAACATGGGCAGGTGTGTGGGCAGGAATGTGGGCAGGAATGTGGGCAGGAACATGGGCAGGAGCGTGGGCAGGAACATGGGCAGGAACGTGGGCAGGAGCGTGGGCAGGAATGTGGGCAGAAACATGGTCAGGAACGTGGGCAGGAATGTGGGCAGATACATAGGCAGTAGCGTGGGCAGGAACATGGGCAGGAATGTGGGCAGGAGCATGGGCAGCTACAAGGGCAGGATTGAGGGCAGGAATGTGGGCAGGAACGCGGGCAGTACTGTGAGCAGGAGCGTGAGCAGGAACATGGCCCGGAACGTGGGCAGGAGCCTGGGCAGGAATGTGGGCAGAAACATGGGCAGGAATGTGGGCAGGAATGTGGGCAGAAACATGGTCAGGAACATGGGCAGGAATGTGGGCAGGAATGTGGGCAGGAATGTGGGCAGGAGCATGGGCAGTACTGTGAGCAGGAGCGTGAGCAGGAACAAGGGCAGGAACGTGGGCAGGAGCGTGGGCAGGAGCAGGGGCATGAATGTGGGCAGAAACAGGGGCAGGAGCGTGGGCAGGAACGTGGGCAGGAGCATGGGCAGGAACGTGGGCCGGAGTGTGGGGAGGAGCATGGGCAGGGGCATGGGCAGGATTGAGGGCAGGAATGTGGGCAGGAACGTGGGCAGTAACATGGGCTGGAGCGTGGGCAGGAATGTGGGCAGCAACATGGGCAGGAATGTGGGCAGGAACATGGGCAGTAGCATGGGCAGCTACATGGGCAGGAACGTGGGCAGGAGCATGGGCAGGAATGTGGGCAGGAATGTGGGCAGGAGCATGGGCAGCTACATGGGCAGGATTGAGGGCAGGAAAGTGGGCAAGAACGTGGGCAGTACTGTGAGCAGGAGCGTGAGCAGGAGCAGGGGCATGAATGTGGGCAGCAACGTGGGCATGAGTGTGGGCAGGTACATGGGCAGGAATGTGGGCAGATATGTGGGCAGGATCACGGGCAGGACCGTGAGCAGGAGCGTGAGCAGGAACGTGAGCAGGAACGTGGGCAGGAGCATGGGCAGGAGCGTGGACAGGAATGTGGGCAGGAGCGTGGGCAGGAGCGTGGGCAGGAGCGTGGGCAGTAACGTGGGCAGGAATGTGGGCAGAAATATGGGCAGGAGCGTGGTCAGAAAAGAGGGCAGGAATGTTGGCAGAAACATGGGCAGGAGTGTGGGCAGGAATGTGGGCTGGAATGTGGGCAGGAACGTGGGCAGGAGCGTGGGCAGGAAAGTGGGCAGGAGCGTGGGCAGGAGCGTGGGCAGAAATATGGGCAGGAAAGTGGGCAGGAATGTGGGCAGGAATGTGGGCAGGAGCGTGGGCAGGAGCGTGGGCAGGAATGTGGGCAGGAACATGGGCAGGAGTGTGGGCAGGAAGATGGGCAGGAATGTGGGCAGGAATGTGGGCAGGAACGTGGGCAGGAGTGTGGGCAGGAAGATGGGCAGGAATGTGGGCAGGAATGTGGGCAGGAACATGGGCAGGAGCGTGGGCAGGAATGTCAACAGGAATGTGTGCCGGAACATGGGCAGGAACATGAGCAGGAGCGTGGGCAGGAACGTGGGCAGGAATGTGGGCAGGTGCGGGAGCAGGAGCGTGTGCAGGAATGTGGGCAGGAACATGGGCAGGAACATGAGCAGGCACATGTGATGGAACGTGGGCAGGAGCGTGAGCAGGAATATGGGCAGGACTATGGGCAGGAGCATGGGCAGGAGCGTGGGCAGGAATGTGGGCAGGAACGTGGGCAGGAACATGGGCAGGCGCGTGTGTTGGAACGTGGGCAGGAGCGTGGGCAGGAACGTGGGCAGAAACGTGAGCAGGAGTGTGAGCAGGAGTGTGAGCAGGAGCGTGAGCAGGTGCGTGAGCAGGAGAGTGATCAGGAGCGTGAGCAGGAGAGTGAGCAGGAGAGTGGGCAGGAATGTGGGCAGAAATGTGGGCAGTAACAAGGGCAGGAATATGGTCAGAAATGTGGGCAGGAACATGGGTAGCAACGTGAGTAGCAACGTGGGCAGGAATGAGGGCAGGAACATGGGCAGGTAAATGGGCAGGAACATGGGCATGAACGAGGGCAGGAACATGGGTAGCAACATGGGCAGGAATGTGGGCAGGAAAGTGGGCAGGAAAGTGGGCATGAAAGTGGGCAGGAACGTGGCCGCTTGCCGGAAAACACTCTGAATCTTCCCACCCATCATTAATTATTCACCTGGGTGTTTTCCGCTGTTTTCAGCAGTGGGTCAGGCCTGGATGGTGTGTAGTCCGCCCTCCTGCCTGGGTGTCATATTGAAAAGATGTCCAACAACACTGAGCCATGTTGACAAAAGAAGGTGGACCTCCTGAAAATGCAGATCGATTTCCAGCAACATTGGTCACCCAGAAACAGGCCAGCAGAAGGACCCCCCCCAGAACACATGATACGGAAGATCCATGGTCCCAATCTCCCCCAACCCACTGCTGTGGTGCTCCAGGGTCCAGGGTTGTGGGCGCTCTCCATCCTCAACTCTGTGGGCAGCGCCAGGCACCCTGACTTTGGCACACTACATTGTGAAGAATGTTTCTCACACTGGCGTTTTTCCCGCCGGAATGGCAGAGAATCTATCCTGGGCGGGCACCCCGAGGTCCCTCTGCTACTGCACTCTCTTTAGATCTGAGCCATTAAGTCTGGATAGACTCTCTCCACCCTTTCTGTAAAATGCATCACCTCACATTTCTCTGTGTTAAACTCTATCTGCCACTTGTCTGCCCATTTGGCCAGCTTCTCGATGATCTTACCCCAGCTGTGGACTAACTCAGTCTTCAAACTTTTTTTCCGGGGACCCATTTTTACCAACCGGCCGACCTTCGGGACCCAGGCCAGCCGACCTTCGCGAACCATGCCGGCCGACATTCGCGACCCACGCTGGCCGACCTTCGCGACCCGCGTCAGCTGACCTTCGTGACCCACGCCGGCCAAACTGCGCGAGCCACCATTTTCTCTTCCCTTGTTTGCTGCTGATAAAAATGGAGGAAATGGTTTTGGGTCCCTTTGGCCCTCGTGCGCGCTCCTCCAATGGAATCTGTTGGATGAAGGTGAAGCCTTCCGGTGTGGGAAAGTATGGAGTCTCCATCTGTCCAAAATTCCGCACTTTTTTCCTGTAAAATTTGATCAAATAAACCCCCCCCACCCGAACTTGTAAAAATAAAAAAAAATTAAAAGAATAAAATAAATGAAAAAAAAAATTAAATGAATAAAACCCCCCCGAACTTGTAAAACAAAAAGCTGCGACCGTTTAAAAAAAAAACGGCCGCACTGCACATGATCGCCATCGATCTGACACGCATGCACAGTGCATCGATCTGACACGCATGCACAGTGCATCGATCTGACACGCATGCACAGTGCATCGATCTGACACGCATGCACAGTGCATCGATCTGACACGCATGCACAGTGCATCGATCTGACACGCATGCACAGTGCATCGATCTGACACGCATGCACAGTGCATCGATCTGACACGCATGCACAGTGCAGCCGCTTTTTTTTAACATGTTCGCAGCCATTTTGAAGGCCGCTTGCAGCCGGCGTGATTAACAGTCGCGGTCGCTCCCCCGAGTTTGACAATGCCTGGAATAACTGACTGGCGGAGGCGACTCAATGGGCTGAATGGTCAACTCCTGTCCCTGTTGTCCTGGCAACCGACTTTCCAAACAGGTTTTGTCAGGAGGGTAAAAATTAAATTCCTTTGTTCTTAATCCTGTTGCAGGGCTTTTGACACGAAAGTTGATGAACAGCAAATGGAAGAGCACCTGTTTCAAATAATGAAGGATCTGGAACAGGACAACCAATCCTTCGATAGCACATATTTCATCATGGATATTTTTACCATAGACGGGCTAATGGGAATGGGTTTTGAAAAGACGGGAGAATCAAGGTTTTCTGGGAGGTTCTGCTGCAGTTCTGAACATGAAACAGTGAGATATGCTTAACTCTATTCTAAAACTGTTTAACTTTCCATTGGGTTTAATCTGGAATACTGAGCATAGTTTTAATCTCCTTACCTCAAGACGGTTATATTTACCTTTGAGGGAACGCAATGTCTGTTCATCAGACAGGTTACGTCTCTGAGTCAATATTGGCATTTTGGACAATTCCACCAATATCCATCTCCAAATCCCTGTGACCCTGTTTAGAAATATTGCCCTCTACTGGCAGTTAGTAATTATGACTCCCACACAAACACTGCAGCATTTATTCTAGATTCAAAATTATTCAGCGACATTCATATCAACAGTGAACATTTCTTCCTCATTCCCATACACTGTCCCATTGATTATTTAACTCAATGGTTCTAAACAATGTTCTTTTCTGAACCAGTTTCTCCCCACATTGTCCGGTCATCTTGGTTCTGACCTGGGGGTGGACCGTTTTGTCTGCCTCAAAATTAAATAAAAACAGAGACTCTTCAATCCGCTCCACCATTCAGGAAGATCATGGCTGATCTTCGACCTTAGCTCCACCTTCCCACACTGTCCCTCGAGTGTGTAATCTGTCTGATAAACAGGGAATGCACTCCCACTAAACCCGGATCATCCACCCTTAACTAAGGAGCCCAAACATCACCACATCATATTCTACCTGCCATGTTCTTAACCACTCACTTAACCAACCAAATGTGGAGCAAACACGTGATCGTCCACCCACACGTTAACCGTACATGTGACTCCAGCCCTGATATATTTGACTGTCTCTGAGTCCCGCCTGCTCTATTTCCCCTTAATATTATTTATAATTCGGTTTCCCTTCAACACCTGAAATTCATTGCTGAACACGTCTCCACACTGCACAGATACAGGGCAAAACTCAATTGTACCGGGTGGTGGGCCCTCTATTGGGGAACGGAGATTAATCACTGCACTAATTTGCTTTTTCTGTAATCTTGCTTTCAATGAATTGTGAGAGTGAGACTGAGATGGTCCTAGTGTCAGATATAGTTCCAGAATTTTCTATCTTCACACAGCCATGGAATATATTCATATTTATCCATCATACTGCCCAGAATGTTTCAAGTTGATGTGAAAAGAGTTGGGATTTGTGACAGAGCACAGAGTATTGAAGCTGTTAAATGTGAAATCATGGAGTGATCAGATGTGGGACTGTTCCTGGGCTCTCTCACTCGGAGTTAGTTCCAGATGGAATTATTTAATTACGAGGGAATGTTTAAACTGTAAAGAGACAGTGTGTTCACCATTTGTAAAATAATGAGATTTTCATCACATCATCGGGAAGATTTTGCTTCAATGTTTGAATAGTTCTGTGCCCTGTGCTCTGAAATATAATGGGAATGGACCATATAACAGACTGTGTGGAATAAACACTGGACACTGTAGGAAGAACACGTCACTCACTGGAGAAACCTGCTAATGGAGACCACACCCTGTGTGGGCAGTAAAATATTCCCTTTTCCTGCCAGTCCTGAGAATCAAACACTGGACATTGTGGTGGGGATGATTAAAAAGGTTGTTTCTCAACCCGGTTTGGTCTGACTCAGATCAGTCCAAGTTCAGGAAACAGATGGGCCCAGGTCATGAAAGTGAAAGTGGGAGTTTTGTGACCCAGGTGTGAAGCAGCTTAAAACTGGTCCTCAAACCGGAGAAAGAATCCCAGTTTAAAATTAGAATCCAGAGACTGAAGATGGAATAAAGTTTCCATTCAGATCTCCTCAAACCCACACTGGGAGCTGACTTTGGGAATATCGACAGACTGAATCTGTGACTGAGAAAATGATCGATTCAGATCTGACTCCCGTTAACAGGTGACCCATTCACAGGTTTGTCTGGTGCAGTAAATAATCCATCGTCTTCTAGTCTTTGTTTGTCTTTTGTTTTTCAAACTGCTGGGAATGGATTCTCACTGTGAAATAAAGAGGGTGATGCATTTACACATTTGGTCTCGTGTTAGATTCTTCCTCACAAATAAATCTGGGTCAATGTCACATCACTAGTTTCATATCAGATAAACTCTCCACATTTCAGTGAAATGATTCTGTTAGGATGTTGAGGTGTAAAGTTAAAGAATGAAGAGACAGAGAGTAATTCATTGGGAGATGTGACAATTGGAGAGTGGAAACATTCTCTCCACATCCACTCTATCCAGGCCTCGCAGTGTCCTGTAAGTTTCAATAAGATCCCCCCTCATCCTTCTAAATTCCAACGAGCACAGACCCAGAGTCCTCAACCGTTCCTCATACGACAAGCTCTTCATTCCAGGGATCATTCTTGTGAATCTCCTCTGGACCCTTTCCAAGGCCAGCACATCCTTCCTTAGATACAGGGCCCAAAACTGCTCACAATACTCCAAATGGGGTCTGACCAGAGCCTTATACAGCCTCAGAAGTACATCCCTGCTCTTTAGCCCTCTTGACATGAATGCTAACATTGCATTTGCCTTCCTAACTGCCGACTGAACCTGCACATTAACCTTAAGAGAATCGTGAACAAGGACTCCCAAGTCCCTTTGTGCTTCTGATTTCCGAAGCATCTCCCCATTTAGAAAATAGTCTATTGTTATGGGTCAGGGTTTAGGGAACCCCAAAGTGTATCATGGAGTTCACCTGACCCACAGCCATTAATAGATTGTGGTATGGGGAGCACACGGCCCACTCTACAGGCGTGGTACAGCAGAAATGGAAAAGGATTTTTAAAAGCAAAACAATGATTATTGTATGAACTCAAGTTAACCTTTCTAAAACAAACAGTGAACATCTTAGCAGCCAGTAAATCAAATACACCCCCCTAAGAATACAACACTAAGTAACCCTACAAGCTGCCTTTTGACATTCAAAAGACTTAACAAACCTTCAAACAGGAGCACATTAGGTTTACATTCAATATTGAGACCTTTTACAATTCTGGGTTCACCAAATGATTCATAGATAGTCTTTGGATGGCAGACTTCAGATGCAGCTCACTGAAAATACACAGACACAGCCAAGTTTTTTCTCAAACTGAATCTAAAAAGCAGAAGTAGAGCTCAGCTCCACCCACACTCTGACATCACTCCAGTAACATGAGCAGATACATTTCTTAAAGGTACATTTCTTCAAAACTCATTACTTGAAGGCACTCTCACATGACACCTCCCCCCAAGAATAAAAAAATAAACCATGAACTTCAAGATGGTTTCATTTTTCACCTTTGCACTATCCTTTAAGAAATGCACACTGTAAATACACTTTTCGTTTAAAAAAAAAAACACACTCAAACAGGTATAATAATATAGTCCATTTTTTTTTCGTTCTTCTTCCTCCAACTGAAATCTTTCTCGATTGACAGTCCCTTTGAACAAGAAGGTCTCTGCACGATCTGTCCATTTCTCTATGCCTCAGCATTTCTCTTTAAAGTCAGATACTTTAGTTCAATCTGAACACAGAGTCCCTTGTAATTCTCCAACACAGGAGCATTGGTTATCGCAGCTTTCAGGCAGTCAAATGGCTGTTGAAAGTCCGCTGTCCATTGAAATTTTTCACGTTTCTTACGCAAGTCCATCAGTGGAGCAATCACGCTACAATATGTTTGCACAAATGTTCGATCAAATCCACTCATGCCAAGAAATCGCATTATTTCCCTTCGTCTCGAGGGTATCGGAAACTCCTCAAGGAAAATGTTTCGGGCTTTTCCAAATTCACTTTTGACTAGGTTTATCACCAAACCCGCCTTTTTAAATGTTCTGTCCATGTCTGGCTGAAAACTACCAGATCGTCCATGTATACCGCGCAATTGGGTAATCCTGAAACAACTTTGTTAGTTAACCGTTGAAATGTGGCTGGGGCGTTTTTCATACCAAATGGCATAATTTTGAATTGGTATTTACCACCTGGAGTCACAAAAGCTGAAATCTCCTTCGCCCTTTCGGATAAAGGCACCTGCCAGTAACCTTTAAGTAAATCCAATTTGGAAATAAAAGCGGACTGCCCCACTTTCTCAGTGCAATCCTCCAAACGTGGGATAGGATAAGAGTCCCTTCTTGTAACTGCATTAACCTCTCTATAGTCCACACACAACCGTTGGGTACGGTCTGGTTTTGGTACCATCACTATGGGTGAGCTCCATTGGCTGCAACCCACTTCAATTATGCCATTTTGCACCATACTCTCAATCTCTTTGTTAACCTGTGCCAATTTTAAAGGATTAAGTCTTTCTGGTGTTGTTTGATTGGAACAGCATTTCCCACATCTACATCATGTATAGCAATTTTAGTACTTCCCAATTTACCTCTACAAACTTGCCCATGTTTGGGCAAATCCCGGGAACTACAGGCCGGTGAGCCTTACTTCAGTGGTAGGGAAATTACTGGAGAGAATTCTTCGAGACAGGATCTACTCCCATTTGGAAGCAAATGGACGTATTAGTGAGAGGCAGCACGGTTTTGTGAAGGGGAGGTCGTGTCTCACTAACTTGATAGAGTTTTTCGAGGAGGTCACTAAGATGATTGATGCAGGTAGGGCAGTAGATGTTGTCTATATGGACTTCAGTAAGGCCTTTGACAAGGTCCCTCATGGTAGACTAGTACAAAAGGTGAAGTCACACGGGATCAGGGGTGAACTGGCAAGGTGGATACAGAACTGGCTAGGCCATAGAAGGCAGAGGGTAGCAATGGAGGGATGCTTTTCTAATTGGAGGGCTGTGACCAGTGGTGTTCCACAGGGATCAGTGCTGGGACCTTTGCTCTTTGTAGTATATATAAATGATTTGGAGGAAAATGTAACTGGTCTGATTAGTAAGTTTGCAGACGACACAAAGGTTGGTGGAATTGCGGATAGCGATGAGGACTGTCTGAGGATACAGCAGGATTTAGATTGTCTGGAGACTTGGGCGGAGAGATGGCAGATGGAGTTTAACCTGGACAAATGTGAGGTAATGCATTTTGGAAGGGCTAATGCAGGTAGGGAATATACAGTGAATGGTAGAACCCTCAAGAGTATTGAAAGTCAAAGAGATCTAGGAGTACAGGTCCACAGATCACTGAAAGGGGCCACACAGGTGGAGAAGGTAGTCAAGAAGGCATACGGCATGCTTGCCTTCATTGGCCGGGGCATTGAGTATAAGAATTGGCAAGTCATGTTGCAGCTGTATAGAACCTTAGTTAGGCCACACTTGGAGTATAGTGTTCAATTCTGGTCGCCACACTACCAGAAGGATGTGGAGGCTTTAGAGAGGGTGCAGAAGAGATTTACCAGAATGTTGCCTGGTATGGAGGGCATAAGCTATGAGGAGCGATTGAATAAACTCGGTTTGTTCTCACTGGAACGAAGGAGGTTGAGGGGCGACCTGATAGAGGTATACAAAATTATGAGGGGCATAGACAGAGTGGATAGTCAGAGGCTTTTCCCCAGGGTAGAGGGGTCAATTACTAGGGGGCATAGGTTTAAGGTGAGAGGGGCAAAGTTTAGAGTAGATGTACGAGGCAAGTTTTTTACGCAGAGGGTAGTGGGTGCCTGGAACTCACTACCGGAGGAGGTAGTGGAGGCAGGGACGATAGGGACATTTAAGGGGCATCTTGACAAATATATGAATAGGATGGGAATAGAAGGATACGGACCCAGGAAGTGTAGAAGATTGTAGTTTAGTCGGGCAGTATGGTCGGCACGGGCGTGGAGGGCCGAAGGGCCTGTTCCTGTGCTGTACATTTCTTTGTTCTTTGTTGTTGTATGTGATATCAATAACTCTTTCAGGTCAGTTCATTTTTCCCCAGGAAGGTATCTCAACAATGTCTCCCAATTTTTAAGAACAACCTCATTTTTCAATTTAATTTGAGATGTGTCAAATTCACAGTCATCTGGATTTGGTTCGTCACTTTGAGTTAGAATCATTAAAACCTCCTCCTTTTTCTCCCCATCCCTTTCAAAGTACCTTTTAAGCATATTCGCATGACACACTCGGTGAGTCTTCCTTCTGCCTGGTGTTTTTCCCACATAATTCACCTCACTTAATTTTCTTTCAATCTGATAAGGTCCACAAAACCTAGCTTTAAAAGGTTCACCTACCAGTGGTAACAACACTAAAACTGTATCTCCACTGGCAAAACTACGAACTTTGGATTTCTTGTCCGCGACCCGTTTCATCACATTTTGTGCAACTTTCAAATGTTTTCTAGCCAATTCACCTGCTCTATTTAATCGTTCCCTAAAATTTGACACATAATCCAATAATGTAATTTCCGATTTCTCACCCACCAATTTTTCCTTAATCAATTTAAGTGGTCCTCTTCCCTCATGACCAAACATTTGTTCAAAAGGACTAAATTTGGTTGACTCATTAGGTGCATCCCTAATTGCAAACGGTACGAATGGAATTCCTTTATCCCAATCCTCTGGATAATCTTGACAATAAGCCCTCAACATTGTCTTTTATGTCTGATGCCACCTTTCTAATGCTCCCTGTGATTCTGGGTGGTACGCAGTTGATTTAAATTGTTTTATTCCTAAACTGTCCATAACTTCTTTTAATAACCTTGAGGTAAAATTTGATCCTTGATCCGATTGTATTTCTGTGGGTCGTCCATATCTAGTAAAGAATTTAAGTAACTCCTCCACAATCGTTTTAGCTGTAATATTACGTACTGGAATGGCCTCTGGAAACCTAGTAGACACATCCATTATAGTCAAAAGATATAGATTCGCACTTTTTGTTTTAGGAAGCGGTCCTACGCAATCAATTAAGGCCCTTGTAAAAGGTTCCTCAAATGCTGGAATTGGTATTAAGGTGTAAGGTTTTCGGGCAATTCGGCCCTTTTTGGACTGCCCAAGAATAAAACCCAGAGACTGTAAACTGACTTTTCAGCCAAGAGAACGTAACCAGATTTCCCAGCAGGCTTGGTCCGCTGAGCTGAGTAAGGGCATAGGTATTTACAAACCCCCCCCTAGGAGCTACAAGGAAGAAGGAGCCAGACAACGAGATAAGATCAAAACACAGACAAAGGGGCACGGGAATACACAGGGGGCCTGCCTGCAAGCAGGACAATGGGATGGTCATAGCCCCATGCAGATGTAAATGACCTGGCCTCCACCAGAGCAGAATCCAATTAACACCCCATCAACATAGCAAGGTGAGAATAGCAGCCATCTCCGGAGCAGCTGGAAGACTGAAAATCTTCACAAGAGAGCTTAACCTTGTTATCCTAAAAAACAGACTGTCTGGGCTCAGTATATTGCGCTGGAAAAGCCCCTTGAAGATAAGCGGTAGAAAAAACCAAGTTGGAGGCGGACCTGGGGGAGGTACTCCAATCTTGACAGAAGCCACCGGCAGGAACTCACTGGGAGGAGGGGGCGGAGTCGGCGCCAAATTCAAATCGCGGCAGGTCTGCCTGGCTGGAAGGAGCGGACCTGCGAGGAATACCCGGAAGCAAACAGCTCTGACCGGCTCAAAGGGGGCGGGACCAGCGGGAACTTTAAACTTGGACTGATACAACGCAAAGGAGGAGGAAAACCCGGAAGTCGACAGCTCTGACCGGCTCAAAGGGGGCGGGACCAGCGGGAACTTTAAACCTTACCAATTCAATGCAAAAGGGGCTGGCCGAACACAGGAAAGGGCCAGGTAAAACAATATAAAAGGGGCTGTGTTTCGATTGAGGGTCTCTTGGCTCGACCTCTCCACCTTTGACTTGACCTCTGCAGCCTGTGACCGTAAGTACCCTGCAGCAGCTTGCGAAACTCCCTTGACTTTGATAGTGGTTGAGGCTCTGGGGAAGGGGACTTGATTTGTGTTCTGTGTCATTGCTAAAACTGTGTAACAATAAGATTTTTCGTTGTGTCCGTTATAGTACTTTCTGAATAGACTTAGTTTGTGTTAGAGTTTAAGATTTTATTATAATTTCTTCTGTTTGATGATTTTGACCTGGGTTTTGCAATAAACCTTGATTTGCTGATAATTGGAGTCGTTTAAATTCTTCAATCTCTCACCAGCGATCTCTGACCAAGTCATTGTTAAAATATTCCTCACCTTAATTCCGGGTTCAAGAATCTAGGGTCATCTTGAGCGATTCACTCAGGACAGGCTGCTGGTTAGGTAATAAACAGCAGTGTCCTATTCTCTCTCTTGGGAAAGCTACTCTAGCGAAGTAGGAACCGGGTGGGTGTTGCACCACCGGCAAGAGAGAGAATCACCTGGGCATTGGTGGGGGTCTGGATATCTGTGTGATATAAGCCTCAGGCTTCCGGTTAGGGATAAACGGCAGGCTTGATTCAGTGCTCTCTCCCGCGGAGGTGTCCCAGTGCGGCATCCCCTGGCCTCTGAAGTTTCAGTGCCAGCTGGAGAGAGACACACACAGATACTCAAACCCCAGATATCGGCCCAGTAGTGGAGTAGCAGAGATGGCACCCTCTACAATGGCGACCGCGGCAGGACCCCGGTGGTTTGGAGTATGTGACTTGGCAGAGGGGGTGAGGGAACGAAGTAAAATGGAGGAGAGAATCTTCTCGTATATGTGGCAAAAGGTCAACCTCACCAAACCTTGGATCTCAGAACTAATCAATGCGGAGCAACCGGTAATGGCAGCGGCTGCATGGACAGAAAGTAAGGCGCACAAAAAGCACTTGGAGAAGGCAGTTTGGCTGGTTTGCCTGTCCCAACAGGTAGTCATAACAGAGCAAAGGGTCGAAGAGTTAGAGCAGGAGTTGAGAGAAGTGAGGGCCAGCGCAGGGGACAGCGCTAGCGCAGCGGAACGACTGCGGGAGGAATTGGCAGAAAGTAAACAGGAAAGCGAGTCTAGCCGGTGTGAGAAGGACTATCTCCACTGCCAGATAGTGGAGGGTAAAGAAAAGGAACGGAGGCTCCAGGAACTCTATGCTCGGAGTACAGAGCAGTGTAGGAAGCTGGAGGGGAAGTTCCGGGACATCCAGGCAGCGTACCGAGTGGCTCGCGAGGAAGTAGGGGACTGTGCCCATGGGCCGTGCCAGGCACGAATAACGGAGTTGGAGGAGACCTTGTCCAAGTTCAGGGGACAGATACACCTGGTAGGTCCAGGGGGGTTCCCTAGGGGCAAGGTGCTCCTCGCAGCGGATGATTCCCCAAAGGCCAAGGGGAATAGACCGCCTCCTGAGGCACCGGGATTGTGTCCGGGTCGGCAGGGGGGGATCGGACTGCACGTTCAGGAGCAAGTCCAAGGGGGGTCGGCAGGGTACCCCCAGCTGGCGGCGTGTCCGCCTGGTTTCGTATGTGGGTCCCCATGGGATGGGGACAGACCGCTGCCTGGGATGCCGGTGATGGGGCCGGGTCAGCAGGTAGGGTTTGGACCGCCCGGTCAGGGGCAGGTCCAAGGGGGGTCAGTGGTGTATCCCCAGATAGCGGCGTCTCCTATATGGGTAGTTAGCCCGGGGACAGGGGGGCTACCCAACGGGGCAGGAGAGCTGGACAGTGGGGAGGAGGAGCAGGAACCCCAGGTAGGGCAGATGTGCCCTGTCAGGCAAAGAAGGTATGGTCCCCCGGCGGGGCTGGCGAATAGGGGACCGGTTGAGGGCGACATTATCATTCCTCATGGGGCATCTGCGCTCAGGGGGATGGTGGCCCACGTTCCCAGACTAACTCCAAAAGGGGATCCGTCGCTTCATTTTATGGAGGTGGAACAGGCAGCCAGCATTAATGAATGCGACGAGGGCGAGCAAATAAGGATGCTCCTGATGACCCTAGATCCCCAACTATGCAGGGCAGTGACCTCCGGGAATGGGGGACGACCTGACACATGGGTGGCAGCACGGACTGCTGTTCTGGAGGCAATGGGCTTGAATCTGGGTAGCCCCTTCATGAGGGTGGGGGAAACCAAGCAGCAGCTAGCGGAATCGCCAAATATGTTCGCAGACAGGCTGTGGACTGTCTATGTGGAGGCGTGTGGGACTCCCGCGGATAGGCAGAATTTAGATGAGAGAACAGCCCACTGGCTGAAGACCTTCGTAGCTAACTGTCTCCCTCACGTTAGGGCAAAGGCCGAACACTGGTTCGACCCGCAGAGTCCGGACCTTAATGAGGCAGAGGTCCTTAGAAAACTCACCCTTGCATATCGCAATGGGGAAAGGAGAGAGGAAAAGCCCCATAAGGGTCAGGTGCATGAAATCGCGCCAGCAGCCCCTAAGAGAGAGTGGAAGCATGAGGGCTCCCGGACCTCCGACAAGAGACCGGTATGCTACGGGTGTGGAAAGACCGGGCATTTCAAGAGGGAGTGTGAGAACCCTAGCAAGGAGGAGAGGGCTCCCGCAGTAGAGAGTCAGACCCCGGCGGTAGGAGCAGCTGCCCCGGGAACCATCGAGATAAGTAAAATTTTAGCCCTTTTGCAAGGCTCAGGACAGGTGGCAATGGCAACGGGCTAGGGCCTGCCCGCACCCACACCACAAGAACCCGTATGACTACCCAGGGAACAGCCTCAGGAAAAAGGGAGCGCAGGGGTAGTTCTAGCCCCAGACCCTGGTCCGGTCCAGGTGCAGGGTCCCATTCTGGAGGCTGCCTCAGCGGCTATTTGCAGTTTAAATCCCTTAAGGTGGGACCCATGCGAACGCCACATCAGACAATTTAAATTGTTCCACCCCATAAGGGCAAGAAAGAGCAAGGTGGGGGGAAGACTGGGGGTGGTAGTGGAGAAACCCCCCGTAGAATTAACAACGGTGGGGGAGGTCCCTGACTCCACGATCACACAACCGGTGACAAGGTGCTGTCCCGAAGGGGCAGTCCCAATGAAACCGACAGTGCTGCAAGCACCCAGCCCAGGGACAGGAACGATTCCCAAGCCCTTACCTGTGGGTCAGGTAGCCTGCCTTAGTATAGAGGCTAAGGAGGCGGAGGAAGTGGAGGTATCACCTTGGGCTTGGGAACCAGTCAGGGGACGAAGGAGCAATCGGGTCTCCAAGCCCCCGGTAAGATGGTCCCCATCACACCTCCCTAGAACCCGGTCCCGCAGTAAGGGGGCCAGAGGGGAAGGGAGCGCTGAGGGGTCACCGAACCCTGTTGGGGAAAGAGAGGCAAGGGGCAGCCCGAACCCCCGGGAGGGGACGGTCTGGCCCGAGCCGTTGGACCAAACAGGTGAACTGCCCCAGTTTAGCGGGGCCCAGTTTTAATTTGGCCACCCGGAGACGGGTGGCATTGTATATATCATTTTCCCCCTCCTAGTTCTAATTAGTGTGTAGTGGTGTGTGGATTATTTAGGATCGTGGGATCACAGAAGCGCCTAGTGCAATGGTAGAATGATGAAGCAGCAGGCACTAGGACCCTGGTGGAGCCGGGCTGTGGACACAGAACCACAGACAGGCTGCGGCAACTTCAAAGCGGGAGCTGCTGCTGCCGCCGGATAGCAACAGGCACTAGGACCCTGGGGGAGCCGGGCTGTGGACACAGAACCACAGACAGGCTGCGGCAATTTCATGTTGATTTCACAACTTCAAAGCGGAAGCTGCTGCTGCCGCTGGATAGAACCCATGCACTTTAAGGTAGGTAGGGCTGTAGAGGCAAGGATGTGTTTTGTTTTTTACAGATGGGGCACCCGACGATGTGGAGCTTGCTGATGATCTTGGCGATGGTGGGACCGGGAGAACTCTGCAGAGGCGAGACAGAAGAGTCCTTCGACTGACCGGGTTAGGGTGACTGAGGGCAGGCGGGTGTGTTTAACCTGTAAGGGGGACATTCCTTTGGGGAGATGGTGGTGGCTCAGGAAGCTGAGCCTGGACATGAGGGATCGGTCCTCGGACTGGGAACGCCTGGACAACAACACCTACCGGACCATCACGGGGTCACCGGGTAGGATCACCGTTTGCGGGGATAAGGGGTGGGCTTCTGACCAGGGCATTTATTTGTGTTTATGGGGATCTACCAAGGCATGTCCACAAGGGGCATTAATCACCTTTGTAAGGTGGTGGCAGAACCCAGGGAACGGGATGAATTGACCGCAGTGGGGAGGGATGTGTAACGCCCAGGGAAGGGATGACTGTAAAAGCTACCGAACTGCTGGTTCAGGTAAAGCGACCCCTGCCCACAGCCCAACCGATCGACCCTCACAACTGTCCGATCACCACCAGGGGGGGAGCCCAAGAATGGTTTAGTGTTTGCCCCACAAAGAAAATGTTGTACAGGGGGTACATTATGCTGTCGCCTCAGTTGGACTAAACCTCTCAGCTGCAGGTATCGACGACGGAGGAAAAATGAAGAGCCTTCAACGGGAAGAAGCGAAGTGCAGCCAAGAAAAGAGGATCCTTAGTGAAATAAAGAGATTCAATTGTAAATAGTTGTATGGATTCGCGGGTTTCAGTTACTTGATTGTGATATATGTACAGGGACCCTTACGTTTGGGGTTCCGGTGAAATGTGTGTATGTTACTGTGTGTTTGAATTAAGTATGGTCTTGTCTTTCCCTTTCAGTGAAATTAGGGGTAGCCTAGATTAAGGGAACTGTCTTGGGACTTGTAGTTTTGCATGTTGTTGAGGGGGGGCCTACGGTCCACACAAAAGGAAATGATTGCCCTTCACCTGTGTCGATACGGTCCAAGCAGGTAGGGACGTATCGAAGGGGCATCTGTAAGGTTTTCGGGCAATTCGGCCCTTTTTGGAACTGCCCAAGAATAAAACCCAGAGACTGTAAACTGGACACTTTTCAGCCAAGGGAACGTAACCAAATTTCCCAGCAGGCTTGGTCCGCTGAGCTGAGTAGGGGCATAGGTATTTACAAATCCCCCCCCAGGAGCTACAAGGAAGAAGGAGCCAGACAACTAGATAAGATTAAAACACAGACAAAGGGGCACGGGAATACACAAGGGGCCTGCCTGCAAGCAGGACAATGGGATGGTCATAGCCCCATGCAGATGTAAATGACTATGCCTCCACCAGAGCAGAATCCAATCAACACCCCATCAACATAGCAGCGATCTCCAGAGCAGATGGAAGACTTTGAAAATCTTCAAGGGAGCTCAACCTCGTTATCTCAAAAAGCAGACTGGAGGCGGACCTAGGGGAGGTACTCCTATCTTGACAGGCCTGACAGGCTCAAAGGGGGCAGGACCAGCGGGAACTTTAAACCTTATGGATTCAATGCAAAAGGGGCTGGCCGAACACAGGAAAAAGCCAGGTAAAACGGATATAAAAGGGGCTGTGTTTCGATTGAGGGTCTCTTGGCTCGACCTCTCCACCTTTGACTTGACCTCTGCAGCCTGTGACCGTAAGTACCCTGCAGCAGCTTGCGAAGCTCCCTTGACTTTGATAGTGGTTGAGGCTTTGGGGAAGGAGACTTGATTTGTGTTCTGTGTCATTGCTAAAACTGTGTAACAATAAGATTTTCGTTGTGTCCGTTATAGTACTTTCTGAATAGACTTAGTTTGTGTTAGAGTTTAAGATTTTATTATAATTTCTTCTGTTTGATGATTTTGACCTGGGTTTTACAAGAAACCTTGATTTGCTGATAATTGGAGTCGTTTTAAATTCTTCAATCTCTCACCAGCGATCTCTGACCAAGTCATTGTTAAAATATTCCTCACCTTAATTCCGGGTTCAAGAATCTAGGGTCATCTTGAGCGATTCACTCAGGACAGACTGCTGGTTAGGTAATAAACAGCAGTGTCCTATTCTCTCTCTTGGGAAAGCTACTCCAGCGAAGTAGGAACCGGGTGGGTGTTGCACCACCGGCAAGAGAGAGAATCACCTGGGCATTGGTAGGGGTCTGGAGATCTGTGTGATATAAGCCTCAGGCTTCCGGTTAGGGATAAACGGCAGGCTTGCTTCAGTGCTCTCTTCAGTGGAGGTGTCCCAGTGCGGCATCCCCTGGCCTCTGAAGTTTCAGTGCCAGCTGGAGAGAGACACACACAGATACTCAAACCCCAGATATCGGCCCAGTAGTGGAGTAGCAGAGATGGCACCCTCTACAGAACTGGAATCAATAGTGAAATATCTGCCCCGGGCGGTTCACATTTCCTCTCTAACTCAGGCAGGGGGATAAATGCTGAGTGTGTGAACTGGAATCAATAGTGAAATATCTGCCTCGGGCGGTTCACATTTCCTGTCTAACTCAGGCAGGGGGATCAATGCTGAGTGTGTGAACTGGAATCAATAGTGAAATATCTGCCCCGGGCGGTTCACATTTCCTGTCTAACTCAGGCAGGGGGGTCAATGCTGAGTGTGTGAACTGGAATCAATATTGAAATATCTGCCCCGGGCGGTTCACATTTCCTGTCTAACTCAGGCAGGGGGTCAATGCTGAGTGTGTGAACAGGAATCAATAGTGAAATATCTGCCCCGGGCGGTTCACATTTCCTGTCTAACTCAGGCAGGGGGGTCAATGCTGAGTGTGTGAACTGGATTCAATAGTGAAATATCTGCCCCGGGCGGTTCACATTTCCAGTCTAACTCAGGCAGGGGGGTCAATGCTGAGTATGTGAACTGGAATCAATAGTGAAATATCTGCCCCGGGAGTTCACATTTCCTGTCTAACTCAGGCAGGGGGGTTAATGCTGAGTGTGTGAACTGGAATCAATAGTGAAATATCTGCCCCGGGCGGTTCACATTTCCTGTCTAACTCAGGCAGGGGGGTCAATGCTGAGTGTGTGAACTGGAATCAAGAGTGAAATATCTGCCCCGGGCGGTTCACATTTCCTGTCTAACTCAGGCAGCGGGGACAATGCTGAGTGAGTGAACTGGAATTAATAGTGAAATATCTGCCCCGGGCGGTTCACATTTCCTGTCTGACTCAGGCAGGGGGAACGATGCTGAGTGTGTGAACTGGAATCAATATTGAAATTTCTGCCCCGGGCGGTTCACATTTCCTGTCTAACTCAGGCAGGCGGGTCAATGCTCAGTGTGTGAACTGGAATCAACAGTGAAATATCTGCCCCGGGCGGTTCACATTTCCTGTCTCACTCAGGCAGGGGGGGGACAATGCTGAGTGTGTGAACTGGAATTAATAGTGAAATATCTGCCCCGGGCGGTTCACATTTCCTGTCTAAAACAGGCAGAGGGGGACAATGCTGAGTGTTTGAACTGGAATCAATAGTGAAATATCTGCCCCGGACGGTTCACATTTCCTGTCTAACTCAGGCAGGGGGATCAATGCTGAGTGTGTGAACTGGAATCAATATTGAAATATCTGCCTAGGCGGTTCACATTTCCTGTCTAACTCAGGCAGGGGGGCCAATGCTGAGTGTGTGAACTGGAATCAATAGTGAAATATCTGCCCATTGCGGTTCACATTTCCTGTCTAACTCAGGCAGGGGGGTCAATGCTGAGTGTGTGAACTGGATTCAATAGTGAAATATCTGCCCCGGGCGGTTCACATTTCCTGTCTAACTCAGGCAGGGGGGTCAATGCTGAGTGTGTGAACTGGAATCAAAAGAGAAATATCTGAACCGGGCGGTTCACACTTCCTGTCGAACTCAGGCAGGGGGGTCAATGCTGAGTGTGTGAACTGGAATCAATAGTGAAATATCTGCCCCGGGCGGTTCACATTTCCTGTCTAACTCAGACAGGGTGATCAATGCTGAGTGTGTGCACTGGAATCACTAGTGAAATATCTGCCCCGGGCGGTTCACATTTCCTCTCTAACTCAGGCAGGGGGATAAATGCTGAGTGTGTGAACTGGAATCAATAGTGAAATATCTGCCTCGGGCGGTTCACATTTCCTGTCTAACTCAGGCAGGGGGATCAATGCTGAGTGTGTGAACTGGAATCAATAGTGAAATATCTGCCCCGGGCGGTTCACATTTCCTGTCTAACTCAGGCAGGGGGGTCAATGCTGAGTGTGTGAACTGGAATCAATATTGAAATATCTGCCCCGGGCGGTTCACATTTCCTGTCTAACTCAGGCAGGGGGTCAATGCTGAGTGTGTGAACAGGAATCAATAGTGAAATATCTGCCCCGGGCGGTTCACATTTCCTGTCTAACTCAGGCAGGGGGGTCAATGCTGAGTGTGTGAACTGGATTCAATAGTGAAATATCTGCCCCGGGCGGTTCACATTTCCAGTCTAACTCAGGCAGGGGGGTCAATGCTGAGTATGTGAACTGGAATCAATAGTGAAATATCTGCCCCGGGAGTTCACATTTCCTGTCTAACTCAGGCAGGGGGGTTAATGCTGAGTGTGTGAACTGGAATCAATAGTGAAATATCTGCCCCGGGCGGTTCACATTTCCTGTCTAACTCAGGCAGGGGGGTCAATGCTGAGTGTGTGAACTGGAATCAAGAGTGAAATATCTGCCCCGGGCGGTTCACATTTCCTGTCTAACTCAGGCAGCGGGGACAATGCTGAGTGAGTGAACTGGAATTAATAGTGAAATATCTGCCCCGGGCGGTTCACATTTCCTGTCTGACTCAGGCAGGGGGAACGATGCTGAGTGTGTGAACTGGAATCAATATTGAAATTTCTGCCCCGGGCGGTTCACATTTCCTGTCTAACTCAGGCAGGCGGGTCAATGCTCAGTGTGTGAACTGGAATCAACAGTGAAATATCTGCCCCGGGCGGTTCACATTTCCTGTCTCACTCAGGCAGGGGGGGGACAATGCTGAGTGTGTGAACTGGAATTAATAGTGAAATATCTGCCCCGGGCGGTTCACATTTCCTGTCTAAAACAGGCAGAGGGGGACAATGCTGAGTGTTTGAACTGGAATCAATAGTGAAATATCTGCCCCGGACGGTTCACATTTCCTGTCTAACTCAGGCAGGGGGATCAATGCTGAGTGTGTGAACTGGAATCAATATTGAAATATCTGCCTAGGCGGTTCACATTTCCTGTCTAACTCAGGCAGGGGGGCCAATGCTGAGTGTGTGAACTGGAATCAATAGTGAAATATCTGCCCATTGCGGTTCACATTTCCTGTCTAACTCAGGCAGGGGGGTCAATGCTGAGTGTGTGAACTGGATTCAATAGTGAAATATCTGCCCCGGGCGGTTCACATTTCCTGTCTAACTCAGGCAGGGGGGTCAATGCTGAGTGTGTGAACTGGAATCAAAAGAGAAATATCTGAACCGGGCGGTTCACACTTCCTGTCGAACTCAGGCAGGGGGGTCAATGCTGAGTGTGTGAACTGGAATCAATAGTGAAATATCTGCCCCGGGCGGTTCACATTTCCTGTCTAACTCAGACAGGGTGATCAATGCTGAGTGTGTGCACTGGAATCACTAGTGAAATATCTGCCCCGGGCGGTTCACATTTCCTGTCTAAATCAGGCATGGGGGTCAATGCTGAGTGTGTGAACTGGAATCAATAGTGAAATATCTGCCCCGGGCGGTTCACATTTCCTGTCTAACTCAGGCAGTGGGGTCTATGCTGAGTGTGTGAACTGGATTCAATAGTGAAATATCTGCCCCGGGCGGTTCACATTTCCTGTCTAACTCAGGCAGGGGGTTCAATGCTGAGTGTGTGAACTGGATTCAATAGTGAAATATCTGCCCCGGGCGGTTCACATTTCCTGTCTAACTCAGGCAGGGGGGTCAATGCTGAGTGTGTGAACTGGAATCAATAGTGAAATATCTGCCCCGGGCGATTCACATTTCCTGTCTAACTCAGGCAGGGGGGTCGATGCTGAGTGTGTGAACTGGAATCAATAGTGAAATATCGGCCCCGGGCGGTTCACATTTCCTGTCTAACTCAGGCAGGGGGGTCAATGCTGAGTGTGTGAACTGGAATCAATAGTGAAATATCTGCCCCGGGCGGTTCACATTTGCAGTCTAACTCAGGCAGGGGGGTCAATGCTGAGTGTGTGAACTGGAATCAATAGTGAAATATCTGCCCCGGGCGGTTCACATTTCCTGCCTAACTCAGGCAGGGGGGTCAATGCTGAGTGTGTGAACTGGAATCAATAATGAAATATCTGCCCCGGGCGGTTCACATTTCCTGTCTAACTCAGGCAGGGGGGTCAATGCAGAGTGTGTGAACTGGAATCAATAATGAAATATCTGCCCCGGGCGGTTCACATTTCCTGTCTAACTCAGGCAGGGGGATCAATGCTGAGTGTGTGAACTGGAATCAATATTGAAATATCTGCCCCGGGCGGTTCACATTTCCTGTCTAACTCAGGCAGGGGGTCAATGCTGAGTGTGTGAACTGGAATCAATAGTGAAATATCTGCCCCGTGCGGTTCACATTTCCTGTCTAACTCAGGCAGGAGGGTCAATGCTGAGTGTGTGAACTGGAATCAATAGTGAAATATCTGCCCCGGGCGGTTCACATTTCCTGTCTAACTCAGGCAGGGGGATCAATGCTGAGTGTGTGAACAAGAATCAATAGTGAAATATCTGCCCCGGGCGGTTCACATTTCCGGTACAACTCAGGCAGGGGGGTCAATGCTGAGTGTGTGAACTGGAATCAATAGTGAAATATCTGCCACGGGCGGTTCACATTTCCTGTCTAACTCAGGCAGGGGGGTCAATGCTGAGTGTGTGAACTGGAATCAATAGTGAAATATCTGCCACGGGCGGTTCACATTTCCTGTCTAACTCAGGCAGGGGGGTCAATGCTGAGTGTGTGAACTGGAATCAATATTGAAATATCTGCCCCGGGCGGTTCACATTTCCTGTCTAACTCAGGCAGGGGGGTCATTGCTGAGTGTGTGAACTGGAATCAATAGTGAAATATCTGCCCCGGGCGGTTCACATTTCCTGTCTAACTCAGGGAGGGGGGTCAATGCTGAGTCTGCGAACTGGAATCAATAGTGAAATATCTGCCCTTGGCGGTTCACATTTCCTGTCTAACTCAGGCAGGGGGATCAATGCTGAGTGTGTGAACTGGAATCAATAGTGAAATATCTGCCCCGGGAGGTTCACATTGCCTGTCTAACTCAGGCAGGCGGGTCAATGCTGAGTGTGTGAACTGGAATCAATAGTGAAATATCTGCCCCGGGCGGTTCACATTTCCTGTCTAACTCAGGCAGGGGGGGGACAATGCTGAGTGTGTGAACTGGAATTAATAGTGAAATATCTGCCCCGGGCGGTTCACATTTCCTGTCTAAAACAGGCAGCGGGGGACAATGCTGAGTGTTTGAACTGGAATCAATAGAGAAATATCTGAACCGGGCGGTTCACATTTCCTGTCTCACTCAGGCAGGGGGGGGACAATGCTGAGTGTGTGAACTGGAATTAATAGTGAAATATCTGCCCCGGGCGGTTCACATTTCCTGTCTAAAACAGGCAGCGGTGGACAATGCTGAGTGTTTGAACTGGAATCAATAGAGAAATATCTGAACCGTGCGGTTCACATTTCCTGTCTAACTCAGGCAGGGGGGTCAATGCTGAGTGTGTGAACTGGAATCAATAGTGAAATAGCTGCCCCGGGCGGTTCACATTTCCTGTCTAACTCAGACAGGGTGATCAATGCTGAGTGTGTGCACTGGAATCACTACTGAAATATCTGCCCCGGGCGGATCACATTTCCTGTCTAAATCAGGCATGGGGGTTAATGCTGAGTGTGTGAACTGGAATCAATAGTGAAATATCTGCCCCGTGCGGTTCACATTTCCTGTCTAACTCAGGCAGGTGGGTCAATGCTGAGTGTGTGAACTGGAATCAATAGTGAAATATCTGCCCCGTGCGGTTCACATTTCCTGTCTAACTCAGGCCGGGGGATCAATGCTGAGTGTGTGAACTGGAATCAATATTGAAATATCTGCACCGGGCGGTTCACATTTCCTGTCTAACTCAGGCAGGGGGGTCAATGCTGAGTGTGTGAACTGGAATCAATACTGAAATATCTGCCCCGGGCGGTTCACATTTCCTGTCTAACTCAGGCAGGGGGGTCAATGCTGAGTGTGTGAACTGGATTCAATAGTGAAATATCTGCCCCGGGCGGTTCACATTTCCTGTCTAACTCAGGCAGGGGGATCAATGCTGAGTGTGTGAACTGGAATCAATAGTGAAATATCTGCCCCGGGCGGTTCACATTTCCTGTCTAACTCAGGCAGGGGGTCAATGCTGAGTGTGTGAACTGGAATCAATACTGAAATATCTGCCCCGGGCGGTTCACATTTCCTGTCTAACTCAGGCAGGGGGGTCAATGCTGAGTGTGTGAACTGGATTCAATAGTGAAATATCTGCCCCGGCGGTTCACATTTCCTGTCTAACTCAGGCAGGGGGATCAATGCTGAGTGTGTGAACTGGAATCAATAGTGAAATATCTGCCCCGGGCGGTTCACATTTCCTGTCTAACTCAGGCAGGGGGTCAATGCTGAGTGTGTGAACTGGAATCAATAGTGAAATATCTGCCCCGGGCGGTTCACATTTCCTGCCTAACTCAGGCAGGGGGGTCAATGCTGAGTGTGTAAACTGGAATCAATAGTGAAATATCTGCCCCGGGCGGTTCACATTTCCTGTCTAACTCAGGCAGGCGGGTCAATGCTGAGTGTGTGAACTGGAATCAATAGTGAAATATCTGCCCCGGGCGGTTCACATTTCCTGTCTAACACAGGCAGGGGGTCAATGCTGAGTGTGTGAACTGGAATCAATAGTGAAATATCTGCCCCGTGCGGTTCACATTTCCTGTCTAACTCAGGCAGGAGGGTCAATGCTGAGTGTGTGAACTGGAATCAATAGTGAAATATCTGCCCCGGGCGGTTCACATTTCCTGTCTAACTCAGGCAGGGGGATCAATGCTGAGTGTGTGAACTGGAATCAATATTGAAATATCTGCCACGGGCGGTTCACATTTCCTGTCTAACTCAGACAGGGTGATCAATGCTGAGTGTGTGCACTGGAAGCACTAGTGAAATATCTGCCCCGGGCGGTTCATATTTCCTGGCTAAATCAGGCATGGGGGTCAATGCTGAGTGTGTGAACTGGAATCAATAGTGAAATATCTGCCCCGTGCGGTTCACATTTCCTGTCTAACTCAGGCAGGGGGGTCAATGCTGAGTGTGTGAACTGGAATCAATAGTGAAATATCTGCCCCGTGCGGTTCACATTTCCTGTCTAACTCAGGCAGGGGGATCAATGCTGAGTGTGTGAACTGGAATCAATATTGAAATATCTGCACCGGGCGGTTCACATTTCCTGTCTAACTCAGGCAGGGGGGTCAATGCTGAGTGTGTGAACTGGAATCAATACTGAAATATCTGCCCCGGGCGGTTCACATTTCCTGTCTAACTCAGGCAGTGGGGTCTATGCTGAGTGTGTGAACTGGATTCAATAGTGAAATATCTGCCCCGGGCGGTTCACATTTCCTGTCTAACTCAGGCAGGGGGATCAATGCTGAGTGTGTGAACTGGAATCAATAGTGAAATATCTGCCTCGGGCGGTTCACATTTCCTGTCAAACTCAGGCAGGGGGTCAATGCTGAGTGTGTGAACTGGAATCAATAGTGAAATATCTGCCCCGTGCGGTTCACATTTCCTGTCTAACTCAGGCAGGAGGGTCAATGCTGAGTGTGTGAACTGGAATCAATTGTGAAATATCTGCCCCGGGCGGTTCACATTTCCTGTCTAACTCAGGCAGGGGGATCAATGCTGAGTGTGTGAACTGGAATCAATATTGAAATATCTGCCTCGGGCGGTTCACATTTCCTGTCTAACTCAGGCAGGGGGGTCATTGCTGAGTGTGTGAACTGGAATCAATAGTGAAATATCTGCCCCGGGCGGTTCACATTTCCTGTCTAACTCAGGCAGGGGGGTCAATGCTGAGTCTGTGAACTGGAATCAACAGTGAAATATCTGCCCCGGGCGGTTCACATTTCCTGTCTAACTCAGGCAGGGGGATCAATGCTGAGTGTGTGAACTGGAATCAATAGTGAAATATCTACCCCGGGAGGTTCACATTGCCTGTCTAACTCAGGCAGGCGGGTCAATGCTGAGTGTGTGATCTGGAATCAATAGTGAAATATCTGCCCCGGGCGGTTCACATTTCCTGTCTCACTCAGGCAGGGGGGGGACAATGCTGAGTGTGTGAACTGGAATTAATAGTGAAATATCTGCCCCGGGCGGTTCACATTTCCTGTCTAAAACAGGCAGCGGGGGACAATGCTGAGTGTTTGAACTGGAATCAATAGTGAAATATCTGCCCCGGACGGTTCACATTTCCTGTCTAACTCAGGCAGGGGGATCAATGCTGAGTGTGTGAACTGGAATCAATATTGAAATATCTGCCCAGGCGGTTCACATTTCCTGTCTAACTCAGGCAGGGGGGCCAATGCTGAGTGTGTGAACTGGAATCAATAGTGAAATATCTGCCCCGGGCGGTTCACATTTCCTGTCTAACTCAGGCAGGGGGGTCAATGCTGAGTGTGTGAACTGGATTCAATAGAGAAATATCTGAACCGGGCGGTTCACATTTCCTGTCGAACTCAGGCAGGGGGGTCAATGCTGAGTGTGTGAACTGGAATCAATAGTGAAATATCTGCCCCGGGCGGTTCACATTTCCTGTCTAACTCAGACAGGGTGACCAATGCTGAGTGTGTGCACTGGAAGCACTAGTGAAATATCTGCCCCGGGCGGTTCATATTTCCTGTCTAAATCAGGCATGGGGGTCAATGCTGAGTGTGTGAACTGGAATCAATAGTGAAATATCTGCCCCGTGCGGTTCACATTTCCTGTCTAACTCAGGCAGGGGGGTCAATGCTGAGTGTGTGAACTGGAATCAATAGTGAAATATCTGCCCCGTGCGGTTCACATTTCCTGTCTAACTCAGGCAGGGGGATCAATGCTGAGTGTGTGAACTGGAATCAATATTGAAATATCTGCACCGGGCGGTTCACATTTCCTGTCTAACTCAGGCAGGGGGGTCAATGCTGAGTGTGTGAACTGGAATCAATACTGAAATATCTGCCCCGGGCGGTTCACATTTCCTGTCTAACTCAGGCAGTGGGGTCTATGCGGACTGTGTGAACTGGATTCAATAGTGAAATATCTGCCCCGGGCGGTTCACATTTCCTGTCTAACTCAGGCAGGGGGATCAATGCTGAGTGTGTGAACTGGAATCAATAGTGAAATATCTGCCTCGGGCGGTTCACATTTCATGTCTAACTCAGGCAGGGGGTCAATGCTGAGTGTGTGAACTGGAATCAATAGTGAAATATCTGCCCCGGGCGGTTCACATTTCCTGCCTAACTCAGGCAGGGGGGTCAATGCTGAGTGTGTGAACTGGAATCAATAGTGAAATATCTGCCCCGGGCGGTTCACATTTCGTGTCTAAGTCAGGCAGGGGGATCAATGCTGAGTGTGTGAACTGGAATCAATAGTGAAATATCTGCTCCGGACGGTTCACATTTCCTGTCTAACTCAGGCAGGGGGATCAATGCTGAGTGTGTGAACTGGAATCAATATTGAAATATCTGCCCCGGGCGGTTCACATTTCCTGTCTAACTCAGGCAGGGGGGTCATTGCTGAGTGTGTGAACTGGAATCAATAGTGAAATATCTGCCCCGGGCGGTTCACATTTCCTGTCTAACTCAGGCTGGGGGTCAATGCTGAGTGTGTGAACTGGAATCAATAGTGAAATATCTGTCCCGGGCGGTTCACATTTCCTGTCTAACTCATGCAGGGGGATCAATGCTGAGTGTGTGAACTGGAATCAATAGTGAAATATCTGCCCCGGGCGGTTCACATTTCCTGTCTAACTCAGGCAGGAGGGTCAATGCTGAGTGTGTGAACTGGAATCAATAGTGAAATATCTGCCCCGGGCGGTTCACATTTCCTGTCTAACTCAGGCAGGAGGCTCAATGCTGAGTGTGTGAACTGGAATCAATAGTGAAATATCTGCCCCGGGCGGTTCACATTTCCTGTCTAACTCTGGCAGGGGGATCAATGCTGAGTGTGTGAACTGGAATCAATAGTGAAATATCTGCCCCGGGCGGTTCACATTTCCTGTCTAACTCAGGCAGGGGGGTCAATGCTGAGTGTGTGAACTAGAATCAATAGTGAAATATCTGCCCCGGGCGGTTCACATTTCCTGTCTAACTCAGGCAGGGGGGTCAATGCTGAGTGTGTGAACTAGAATCAATAGTGAAATATCTGCCACGGGCGGTTCACATTTCCTGTCTAACTCAGGCAGGGGGGTTAATGCTGAGTGTGTGAACTGGAATCAATAGTGAAATATCTGTCCCGGGCGATTCACATTACCTGTCTAACTCAGGCAGGGGGGTCAATGCTGAGTGTGTGAACTGGAATCAATAGTGAAATATCTGCTCCGGACGGTTCACATTTCCTGTCTAACTCAGGCAGGGGGATCAATGCTGAGTGTGTGAACTGGAATCAATATTGAAATATCAGCCCCGGGCGGTTCACATTTCCTGTCTAACTCAGGCAGGGGGGTCATTGCTGAGTGTGTGAACTGGAATCAATAGTGAAATATCTGCCCCGGGCGGTTCACATTTCCTGTCTAACTCAGGCAGGGGGGTCAATGCTGAGTCTGTAAACTGGAATCAATAGTGAAATATCTGCCCCGGGCGGTTCACATTTCCTGTCTAACTCAGGCAGGGGGATCAATGCTGAGTGTGTGAATTGGAATCAATAGTGAAATATCTGCCCCGGGAGGTTCACATTGCCTGTCTAACTCAGGCAGGCGGGTCAATGCTGAGTGTGTGAACTGGAATCAATAGTGAAATATCTGCCCCGGGCGGTTCACATTTCCTGTCTCACTCAGGCAGGGGGGGGACAATGCTGAGTGTGTGAACTGGAATTAATAGTGAAATATCTGCCCCGGGCGGTTCACATTTCCTGTGTAAAACAGGCAGCGGGGGACAATGCTGAGTGTTTGAACTGGAATCAATAGTGAAATATCTGCCCCGGACGGTTCACATTTCCTGTCTAACTCAGGCAGGGGGATCAATGCTGAGTGTGTGAACTGGAATCAATATTGAAATATCTGCCCAGGCGGTTCACATTTCCTGTCTAACTCAGGCAGGGGGGTCAATGCTGAGTGTGTGAACTGGAATCAATAGAGAAATATCTGAACCGGGCGGTTCACATTTCCTGTCGAACTCAGGCAGGGGGGTCAATGCTGAGTCTGTGAACTGGAATCAAGAGTGAAATATCTGCCCCGGGCGGTTCACATTTCCTGTCTAACACAGACAGGGAGATCAATGCTGAGTGTGTGCACTGGAATCACTAGTGAAATATCTGCCCCGGGCGGTTCACATTTCCTGTCTAAATCAGGCATGGGGGTCAATGCTGAGTGTGTGAACTGGAATCAATAGTGAAATATCTGCCCCGTGCGGTTCACATTTCCTGCCTAACTCAGGCAGGGGGGTCAATGCTGAGTGTGTGAACTGGAATCAATAGTGAAATATCTGCCCCGGGCGGTTCACATTTCGTGTCTAAGTCAGGCAGGGGGATCAATGCTGAGTGTGTGAACTGGAATCAATAGTGAAATATCTGCTCCGGACGGTTCACATTTCCTGTCTAACTCAGGCAGGGGGATCAATGCTGAGTGTGTGAACTGGAATCAATATTGAAATATCTGCCCCGGGCGGTTCACATTTCCTGTCTAACTCAGGCAGGGGGGTCATTGCTGAGTGTGTGAACTGGAATCAATAGTGAAATATCTGCCCCGGGCGGTTCACATTTCCTGTCTAACTCAGGCAGGGGGTCAATGCTGAGTGTGTGAACTGGAATCAATAGTGAAATATCTGTCCCGGGCGGTTCACATTTCCTGTCTAACTCATGCAGGGGGATCAATGCTGAGTGTGTGAACTGGAATCAATAGTGAAATATCTGCCCCGGGCGGTTCACATTTCCTGTCTAACTCAGGCAGGAGGGTCAATGCTGAGTGTGTGAACTGGAATCAATAGTGAAATATCTGCCCCGGGCGGTTCACATTTCCTGTCTAACTCAGGCAGGAGGGTCAATGCTGAGTGTGTGAACTGGAATCAATAGTGAAATATCTGCCCCGGGCGGTTCACATTTCCTGTCTAACTCTGGCAGGGGGATCAATGCTGAGTGTGTGAACTGGAATCAATAGTGAAATATCTGCCCCGGGCGGTTCACATTTCCTGTCTAACTCAGGCAGGGGGGTTAATGCTGAGTGTGTGAACTGGAATCAATAGTGAAATATCTGTCCCGGGCGATTCACATTACCTGTCTAACTCAGGCATGGGGGTCAATGCTGAGTGTGTGAACTGGAATCAATAGTGAAATATCTGCTCCGGACGGTTCACATTTCCTGTCTAACTCAGGCAGGGGGATCAATGCTGAGTGTGTGAACTGGAATCAATATTGAAATATCAGCCCCGGGCGGTTCACATTTCCTGTCTAACTCAGGCAGGGGGGTCATTGCTGAGTGTGTGAACTGGAATCAATAGTGAAATATCTGCCCCGGGCGGTTCACATTTCCTGTCTAACTCAGGCAGGGGGGTCAATGCTGAGTCTGTAAACTGGAATCAATAGTGAAATATCTGCCCCGGGCGGTTCACATTTCCTGTCTAACTCAGGCAGGGGGATCAATGCTGAGTGTGTGAACTGGAATCAATAGTGAAATATCTGCCCCGGGAGGTTCACATTGCCTGTCTAACTCAGGCAGGCGGGTCAATGCTGAGTGTGTGAACTGGAATCAATAGTGAAATATCTGCCCCGGGCGGTTCACATTTCCTGTCTCACTCAGGCAGGGGGGGGACAATGCTGAGTGTGTGAACTGGAATTAATAGTGAAATATCTGCCCCGGGCGGTTCACATTTCCTGTGTAAAACAGGCAGCGGGGGACAATGCTGAGTGTTTGAACTGGAATCAATAGTGAAATATCTGCCCCGGACGGTTCACATTTCCTGTCTAACTCAGGCAGGGGGATCAATGCTGAGTGTGTGAACTGGAATCAATATTGAAATATCTGCCCAGGCGGTTCACATTTCCTGTCTAACTCAGGCAGGGGGGTCAATGCTGAGTGTGTGAACTGGAATCAATAGAGAAATATCTGAACCGGGCGGTTCACATTTCCTGTCGAACTCAGGCAGGGGGGTCAATGCTGAGTCTGTGAACTGGAATCAATAGTGAAATATCTGCCCCGGGCGGTTCACATTTCCTGTCTAACTCAGACAGGGAGATCAATGCTGAGTGTGTGCACTGGAATCACTAGTGAAATATCTGCCCCGGGCGGTTCACATTTCCTGTCTAAATCAGGCATGGGGGTCAATGCTGAGTGTGTGAACTGGAATCAATAGTGAAATATCTGCCCCGTGCGGTTCACATTTCCTGTCTAACTCAGGCAGGGGGGTCAATGCTGAGTGTGTGAACTGGAATCAATAGTGAAATATCTGCCCCGTGCGGTTCACATTTCCTGTCTAACTCAGGCAGGGGGATCAATGCTGAGTGTGTGAACTGGAATCAATAGTGAAATATCTGCTCCGGGCGGTTCACATTTCCTGTCTAACTCAGGCAGGGGGGTCAATGCTGAGTGTGTGAACTGGAATCAATATTGAAATATCTGCACCGGGCGGTTCACATTTCCTGTCTAACTCAGGCAGGGGGGTCAATGCTGAGTCTGTGAACTGGAATCAATACTGAAATATCTGCCCCGGGCGGTTCACATTTCCTGTCTAACTCAGGCAGTGGGGTCTATGCTGAGTGTGTGAACTGGATTCAATAGTGAAATATCTGCCCCGGGCGGTTCACATTTCCTGTCTAACTCAGGCAGGGGGATCAATGCTGAGTGTGTGAACTGGAATCAATAGTGAAATATCTGCCCCGGGCGGTTCACATTTCCAGTCTAACTCAGGCAGGGGGTCAATGCTGAGTGTGTGAACTGGAATCAATAGTGAAATATCTGCCCCGTGCGGTTCACATTTCCTGCCTAACTCAGGCAGGGGGGTCAATGCTGAGTGTGTGAACTGGAATCAATAGTGAAATATCTGCCCCGGGCGGTTCACATTTCCTGTCTAACTCAGGCAGGCGGGTCAATGCTGAGTGTGTGAACTGGAATCAATAGTGAAATATCTGCCCCGGGCGGTTCACATTTCCTGTCTAACTCAGGCAGGGGGTCAATGCTGAGTGTGTGAACTGGAATCAATAGTGAAATATCTGCCCCGTGCGGTTCACATTTCCTGTCTAACTCAGGCAGGAGGGTCAATGCTGAGTGTGTGAACTGGAATCAATAGTGAAATATCTGCCCCGGGCGGTTCACATTTCCTGTCTAACTCAGGCAGGGGGATCAATGCTGAGTGTGTGAACTAGAATCAATAGTGAAATATCTGCCACGGGCGGTTCACATTTCCTGTCTAACTCAGGCAGGGGGGTTAATGCTGAGTGTGTGAACTGGAATCAATAGTGAAATATCTATCCCGGGCGGTTCACATTACCTGTCTAACTCAGGCAGGGGGGGACAATGCTGAGTGTGTGAACTGGAATCAATATTGAAATATCTGCCCCGGGCGGTTCACATTTCCTGTCTAATTCAGGCAGGGGGATCAATGCTGAGTGTGTGAACTGGAATCAATATTGAAATATCTGCCCCGGGCGGTTCACATTTCCTGTCTAACTCAGGCAGGGGGGATATTGCTGAGTCTGTGAACTGGAATCAATAGTGAAATATCTGCCCCGGGCGGTTCACATTTCCTGTCTAACTCAGGCAGGGGGGTCAATGCTGAGTCTGTGAACTGGAATCGATAGTGAAATATCTGCCCCGGGCGGTTCACATTTCCTGTCTAACTCAGGCAGGGGGATCAATGCTGAGTGTGTGAACTGGAATCAATAGTGCAATATCTGCCCCGGGAGGTTCACATTGCCTGTCTAACTCAGGCAGGCGGGTCAATGCTGAGTGTGTGAACTGGAATCAATAGTGAAATATCTGCCCCGGGCGGTTCACATTTCCTGTCTCACTCAGGCAGGGGGGGACAATGCTGAGTGTTTGAACTGGAATCAATAGTGAAATATCTGCCCCGGACGGTTCACATTTCCTGTCTAACTCAGGCAGGGGGATCAATGCTGAGTGTGTGAACTGGAATCAATATTGAAATATCAGCCCAGGCGGTTCACATTTCCTGTCTAACTCAGGCAGTTGGGCCAATGCTGAGTGTGTGAACTGGAATCAATAGTGAAATATCTGCCCCGGGCGGTTCACATTTCCTGTCTCACTCAGGCAGGGGGGTCAATGCTGAGTGTGTGAACTGGATTCAATAGAGAAATATCTGAACCGGGCGGTTCACATTTCCTGTCGAACTCAGGCAGGGGGGTCAATGCTGAGTGTGTGAACTGGAATCAACAGTGAAATATCTGCCCCGGGCGGTTCACATTTCCTGTCTAACTCAGACAGGGTGATCAATGCTGAGTGTGTGCACTGGAATCACTAGTGAAACATCTGCCCCGGGCGGTTCACATTTCCTGTCTAAATCAGGCATGGGGGTCAATGCTGAGTGTGTGAACTGGAATCAATAGTGAAATATCTGCCCCGTGCGGTTCACATTTCCTGTCTAACTCAGGCAGGGGGGTCAATGCTGAGTGTGTGAACTGGAATCAATAGTGAAATATCTGCCCCGTGCGGTTCACATTTCCTGTCTAACTCAGGCAGGGGGGTCAATGCTGCGTGTGTGAACTGGAATCAATAGTGAAATATCTGCCCCGTGCGGTTCACATTTCCTGTCTAACTCAGGCAGTGGGGTCTATGCTGAGTGTGTGAACTGGAATCAATAGTGAAATATCTGCCTCGGGCGGTTCACATTTCCTGTCTAACTCAGGCAGGGGGTCAATGCTGAGTGTGTGAACTGGAATCAATAGTGAAATATCTGCCCCGGGCGGTTCACATTTCCTGCCTAACTCAGGCAGGGGGGTCAATGCTGAGTGTGTGAACTGGAATCAATAGTGAAATATCTGCCCCGGGCGGTTCACATTTCCTGTCTAACTCAGGCAGGCGGGTCAATGCTGAGTGTGTGAACTGGAATCAATAGTGAAATATCTGCCCCGGGCGGTTCACATTTCCTGTCTAACTCAGGCAGGGAGTCAATGCTGAGTGTGTGAACTGGAATCAATAGTGAAATATCTGCCCCGTGCGGTTCACATTTCCTTTCTAACTCAGGCAGGAGGGTCAATGCTGAGTGTGTGATGTAAGGTTTTCGGGCAATTCGGCCCTTTTTGGAGAAACTCAGAGACTGTAAACCGACTTTCCAGCCAAGGGAACAGAACCAGTTTTCCCAGCAGGCTTGGCCCGCTGAGCTGAGTAAGGGCATAAATACATAAACATTTACAAACACCCCCCTAGGAGCTACAAGGAAGAAGGAGCCAGACAAACAAGATAACATCAAGACACAGACACAGGGGCACGGGAATACACAGGAGGCTTGCATGCAAGCAGGACAATGGGATGGTCATAGCCCCATGCAAATGTAAATGACCTGGCCTCCACCAGAGCAGAATCCAATTAGCACCCCATCAACATAGCGAGGTGAGAATAGCAGCCATCTCCGGAGCAGCTGGAAGACACTGAAATTCTCCACAGAAGAGCCTAACCTCATTAAAACTAGAAATCAGACTGTCTGAGTCCAGCATATTGCGCTGGAAAAGCCCCTAGAAAATCAGCGGCAGAAAAACCAAGTTGGAGGCGGACCTGGGGGAGGTACTCCAATCTTGACAGGAGCTACCGGCAGAAACTCACTGGGAGAAAGGGGGCGGAGCCAGCGCCAAATTCAAATCGCGCAGGTCTGAAAAAAACCAAGTTGGAGGCGGACCTAGGGGAGGTACTCCAAGCTTGACAGAAGCTACCGGCAGAAAAAACCAAGTTGGAGGCGGACCTGGGGGAGGTACTCCAATCTTGACAGGAGCTACCGGCAGAAACTCACTGAAAGAAGGGGGCGGAGCCAGCGCCAAATTCAAATCGCGCAGGTCTGCCTAGCTGGAAGAAGCGGACCTGCAAGGAATACCCCGGAAACATACAGCTCTGACCGGCCCAAAGGGGGCGGGACCAGCGGGAACTTTAAAACTTACCTTTTCAGTGCAAAAGGGGCTGGCCGATCACAGAACAAAGCCAGGTATAACTATATAAAAGGGGCTGTGTTTTCGAGAGGGGTCTGTTCGTTCGTGGCTCGACCTCTGCACCCCTGACTTGACCCCTGCAGCCTGTGACCGTAAGTACTCCGCAGCAGCTTACGAAACTCCCTTGATTTTAATAGTGGTTGAGGCTTTGGGGAAGGGAACTTGTTTTGTGCCTTGTGATATTGCTAAAACCTGTGTAAGCATAAGAATTTTCGTTGTGTCCGATATATTACCTTTGCATAGACATAGTGTATTTTAGAGTATAAGATTGTATTGTGTTTCTTCTGTTGATGATTTTGACCTGGGTTTTACAATAAATCTTGATTTGATGCTAATTGGAGTCGTTTAAATTCTTCAATCCTTCACCAGCGATCTCTGACCAAGTCATTGTTAAAATACTCCTCACCTTAATTCCGGGTTCAGGAATCGAGGGTCATCTTGAGCGATTCACTCAGGACAGACTGCTGGTTAGGAAATAAACAGCAGTGTCCTATTCTCTCTCTTGGGAAAGCTACTCTAGTGGAGTAGGAACCGGGTGGCTGTTGCACCACCGGCAAGAGAGAGAATCACCTGGGTATTGGTAGGGGTCTGGAGATCTGTGTGATATAAGTCTCAGGCTGTCGGTTAGGAATAAACGGCAGGCTTGAATCAGTGCTCTCTTCAGTGGAAGTGTCCCAGCGCGACATCCCCTGGCCTCTGAAGTTTCAGTGCCAGCTGGAGAGAGACACACACAGATATTCAAACCCCAGATATCGGCCCAGTAGTGGAGTAGCGGAGATGGCACCCTCTACAGTGAACTGGAATCAATAGTGAAATACTGCCCCGGGCGGTTCACATTTCCTGTCTAACTCAGGCAGGGGGATCAATGCTGAGTGTGTGAACTGGAATCAATAGTGAAATATCTGTCCCGGGCGGTTCACAATTCCTGTCTAACTCAGGCAGCGGGGTCAATGCAGAGTGTGTGAACTGGAATCAACAGTGAAATATCTGAACCGGGCGGTTCACATATCCTGTCGAACTCAGGCAGGGGGGTCAATGCTGAGTGTGTGAACTGGAATCAATAGTGAAATATCTGCCCCGGGCGGTTCACATTTCCTGTCTAACTCAGGCAGGGGGGTCAAGGCTGAGTGTGTGAACTGGAATCAATAGTGAAATATCTGCCCCGTGCGGTTCACATTTCCTGTCTAACTCAGGCAGGGGGGTCAATGCTGAGTGTGTGAGCTGGAATCAATAGTGAAATATCTGCCCCGGGCGGTTCACATTTCCTGTCTAACTCAGGCAGGGGGGTCAAGGCTGAGTGTGTGAACTGGAATCAATAGTGAAATATCTGCCCCGTGCGGTTCACATTTCCTGTCTAACTCAGGCAGGGGGGTCAATGCTGAGTGTGTGAGCTGGAATCAATAGTGAAATATCTGCCCCGGGCGGTTCACATTTCCTGTCTAACTCAGGCAGGAGGGTCAATGCTGAGTGTGTGAACTGGAATCAATAGTGAAATATCTGCCACGGGCAGTTCACATTTCCAGTCTAACTCAGGCAGGGGGGTTAATGCTGAGTGTGTGAACTGGAATCAATAGTGAAATATCTGTCCCGGGCGATTCACATTACCTGTCTAACTCAGGCAGGGGGGTCAATGCTGAGTGTGTGAACTGGAATCAATAGTGAAATATCTGCTCCGGACGGTTCACATTTCCTGTCAAACTCAGGCAGGGGGACAATGCTGAGTGTGTGAACTGGAATTAATAGTGAAATATCTGCCCCGGGCGGTTCACATTTCCTGTGTAAAACAGGCAGCGGGGGACAATGCTGAGTGTTTGAACTGGAATCAATAGTGAAATATCTGCCCCGGACGGTTCACATTTCCTGTCTAACTCAGGCAGGGGGATCAATGCTGAGTGTGTGAACTGGAATCAATATTGAAATATCTGCCCAGGCGGTTCACATTTCCTGTCTAACTCAGGCAGGGGGGTCAATGCTGAGTGTGTGAACTGAAATCAATAGAGAAATATCTGAACCGGGCGGTTCACATTTCCTGTCGAACTCAGGCAGGGGGGTCAATGCTGAGTCTGTGAACTGGAATCAATAGTGAAATATCTGCCCCGGGCGGTTCACATTTCCTGTCTAACTCAGACAGGGAGATCAATGCTGAGTGTGTGCACTGGAATCACTAGTGAATTATCTGCCCCGGGCGGTTCACATTTCCTGTCTAAATCAGGCATGGGGGTCAATGCTGAGTCTGTGAACTGGAATCAATAGTGAAATATCTGCCCCGTGCGGTTCACATTTCCTGTCTAACTCAGGCAGGGGGGTCAATGCTGAGTGTGTGAACTGGAATCAATAGTGAAATATCTGCCCCGTGCGGTTCACATTTCCTGTCTAACTCAGGCAGGGGGATCAATGCTGAGTGTGTGAACTGGAATCAATAGTGAAATATCTGCTCCGGGCGGTTCACATTTCCTGTCTAACTCAGGCAGGGGGGTCAATGCTGAGTGTGTGAACTGGAATCAATATTGAAATATCTGCACCGGGCGGTTCACATTTCCTGTCTAACTCAGGCAGGGGGGTCAATGCTGAGTGTGTGAACTGGAATCAATACTGAAATATCTGCCCCGGGCGGTTCACATTTCCTGTCTAACTCAGGCAGTGGGGTCTATGCTGAGTGTGTGAACTGGATTCAATAGTGAAATATCTGCCCCGGGCGGTTCACATTTCCTGTCTAACTCAGGCAGGGGGATCAATGCTGAGTGTGTGAACTGGAATCAATAGTGAAATATCTGCCCCGGGCGGTTCACATTTCCAGTCTAACTCAGGCAGGGGGTCAATGCTGAGTGTGTGAACTGGAATCAATAGTGAAATATCTGCCCCGGGCGGTTCACATTTCCTGCCTAACTCAGGCAGGGGGGTCAATGCTGAGTGTGTGAACTGGAATCAATAGTGAAATATCTGCCCCGGGCGGTTCACATTTCCTGTCTAACTCAGGCAGGCGGGTCAATGCTGAGTGTGTGAACTGGAATCAATAGTGAAATATCTGCCCCGGGCGGTTCACATTTCCTGTCTAACTCAGGCAGGGGGTCAATGCTGAGTGTGTGAACTGGAATCAAAAGTGAAATATCTGCCCCGTGCGGTTCACATTTCCTGTCTAACTCAGGCAGGAGGGTCAATGCTGAGTGTGTGAACTGGAATCAATAGTGAAATATCTGCCCCGGGCGGTTCACATTTCCTGTCTAACTCAGGCAGGGGGATCAATGCTGAGTGTGTGAACTAGAATCAATAGTGAAATATCTGCCACGGGCGGTTCACATTTCCTGTCTAACTCAGGCAGGGGGGTTAATGCTGAGTGTGTGAACTGGAATCAATAGTGAAATATCTGTCCCGGGCGGTTCACATTACCTGTCTAACTCAGGCAGGGGGGGACAATGCTGAGTGTGTGAACTGGAATCAATAGTGAAATATCTGCCCCGGGCGGTTCACATTTCCTGTCTAACTCAGGCAGGGGGATCAATGCTGAGTGTGTGAACTGGAATCAATATTGAAATATCTGCCCCGGGCGGTTCACATTTCCTGTCTAACTCAGGCAGGGGGGTCATTGCTGAGTGTGTGAACTGGAATCAATAGTGAAATATCTGCCCCGGGCGGTTCACATTTCCTGTCTAACTCAGGCAGTGGGGTCAATGCTGAGTCTGTGAACTGGAATCAATAGTGAAACATCTGCCCCGGGCGGTTCACATTTCCTGTCTAACTCAGGCAGGGGGATCAATGCTGAGTGTGTGAACTGGAATCAATAGTGAAATATCTGCCCCGGGAGGTTCACATTGCCTGTCTAACTCAGGCAGGCGGGTCAATGCTGAGTGTGTGAACTGGAATCAATAGTGAAATATCTGCCCCGGGCGGTTCACATTTCCTGTCTCACTCAGGCAGGGGGGGACAATGCTGAGTGTTTGAACTGGAATCAATAGTGAAATATCTGCCCCGGACGGTTCACATTTCCTGTCTAACTCAGGCAGGGGGATCAATGCTGAGTGTGTGAACTGGAATCAATATTGAAATATCAGCCCAGGCGGTTCACATTTCCTGTCTAACTCAGGCAGGGGGCCAATGCTGAGTGTGTGAACTGGAATCAATAGTGAAATATCTGCCCCGGGCGGTTCACATTTCCTGTCTAACTCAGGCAGGGGGGTCAATGCTGAGTGTGTGAACTGGATTCAATAGAGAAATATCTGAACCGGGCGGTTCACATTTCCTGTCGAACTCAGGCAGGGGGGTCAATGCTGAGTGTGTGAACTGGAATCAACAGTGAATTATCTGCCCCGGGCGGTTCACATTTCCTGTCTAACTCAGACAGGGTGATCAATGCTGAGTGTGTGCACTGGAATCACTAGTGAAACATCTGCCCCGGCAGGTTCACATTTCCTGTCTAAATCAGGCATGGGGGTCAATGCTGAGTGTGTGAACTGGAATCAATAGTGAAATATCTGCCCCGTGCGGTTCATATTTCCTGTCTAACTCAGGCAGGGGGGTCAATGCTGAGTGTGTGAACTGGAATCAATAGTGAAATATCTGCCCCGTGCGGTTCACATTTCCTGTCTAACTCAGGCAGGGGGGTCAATGCTGAGTGTGTGAACTGGAATCAATAGTGAAATATCTGCCCCGTGCGGTTCACATTTCCTGTCTAACTCAGGCAGTGGGGTCTATGCTGAGTGTGTGAACTGGAATCAATAGTGAAATATCTGCCTCGGGCGGTTCACATTTCCTGTCTAACTCAGGCAGGGGGTCAATGCTGAGTGTGTGAACTGGAATCAATAGTGAAATATCTGCCCCGGGCGGTTCACATTTCCTGTCTAACTCAGGCAGGGAGTCAATGCTGAGTGTGTGAACTGGAATCAATAGTGAAATATCTGCCCCGTGCGGTTCACATTTCCTGTCTAACTCAGGCAGGAGGGTCAATGCTGAGTGTGTGAACTGGAATCAATAGTGAAATACTGCCCCGGGCGGTTCACATTTCCTGTCTAACTCAGGCAGGGGGATCAATGCTGAGTGTGTGAACTGGAATCAATAGTGAAATATCTGTCCCGGGCGGTTCACATTACCTGTCTAACTCAGGCAGGGGGGGACAATGCTGAGTGTGTGAACGGGATTCAATAGTGAAATATCTGCCCCGGGCGGTTCACATTTCCTGTCTAACTCAGGCAGCGGGGTCAATGCAGAGTGTGTGAACTGGAATCAACAGTGAAATATCTGAACCGGGCGGTTCACATATCCTGTCGAACTCAGGCAGGGGGGTCAATGCTGAGTGTGTGAACTGGAATCAATAGTGAAATATCTGCCCCGGGCGGTTCACATTTCCTGTCTAACTCAGGCAGGGGGGTCAAGGCTGAGTGTGTGAACTGGAATCAATCGTGAAATATCTGCCCCGTGCGGTTCACATTTCCTGTCTAACTCAGGCAGGGGGGTCAATGCTGAGTGTGTGAGCTGGAATCAATATTGAAATATCTGCCCCGGGCAGTTCACTTTTCCTGTATAGCTCAGGCAGGGGGGTCAATGCTGAGTGTGTGAACTGGATTCAATAGTGAAATATCTGCCCCGGGCGGTTCACATTTCCTGTCTAGCACAGGCAGGGGGGTCAATGCCGAGTGTGTGAACTGGAATCAATAGTGAAATATCTGCCCCGGGCGGTTCACATTTCCTGTCTAACTCAGGCATGGGGGTCAATGCTGAGTGTGTGAACTGGAATCAATAGTGAAATATCTGCCCCGGGCGGTTCACATTTCCTGTCTGACTCAGGCAGGGGGAACGATGCTGAGTGTGTGAACTGGAATCAATAGTGAAAAATCTGTCCCGGGCCGTTCACATTTCCTGTCTAACTCAGGCAGGGGGGTCAATGCTGAGTGTGTGAACTGGAATCAATAGTGAAATATCTGCCCCGGGCGGTTCACATTTCCTGTCTGACTCAGGCAGGGGGAACGATGCTGAGTGTGTGAACTGGAATCAATATTGAAATTTTTGCCCCGGGCGGTTCACATTTCCTGTCTAACTCAGGCAGGGGGATCAATGCTGAGTGTGTGAACTGGAATCAATAGTGAAATATCTGCCCCGTGCGGTTCACATTTCCTGTCTAACTCAGGCAGGAGGGTCAATGCTGAGTGTGTGAACTGGAATCAATAGTGAAATACTGCCCCGGGCGGTTCACATTTCCTGTCTAACTCAGGCAGGGGGGTCAATGCTGAGTGTGTGAACTAGAATCAATAGTGAAATATCTGCCCCGGGCGGTTCACATTTCCTGTCTAACTCAGACAGGGTGATCAATGCTGAGTGTGTGAACTGGAATCAATAGTGAAATATCTGCCCCGGGCGGTTCACTTTTCCTGTCTTACTCAGGCAGGGGGGGTGAATGCTGAGTGTGTCAACTGGATTCAAGAGTGAAATATCTGCCCAGGGCGGTTCACATTTCCTGTCCAACTCAGGCAGGGGGGTTAATGCTGAGTGTGTGAACTGGAATCAATAGTGAAATATCTGTCCCTGGCGGTTCACATTACCTGTCTAACTCAGGCAGGGGGGGACAATGCTGAGTGTGTGAACTGGAATCAATAGTGAAATATCTGCCCCGGGCGGTTCACATTTCCTGTCTAAATCAGGCAGGGGGATCAATGCTGAGTGTGTGAACTGGAATCAATAGTGAAATATCTGCCCCGGGCGGTTCACATTTCCTGTCTCACTCAGGCAGGGGGGGACAATGCTGAGTGTTTGAACTGGAATCAATAGTGAAATATCTGCCCCGGACGGTTCACATTTCCTGTCTAACTCAGGCAGGGGGATCAATGCTGAGTGTGTGAACTGGAATCAATATTGAAATATCAGCCCAGGCGGTTCACATTTCCTGTCTAACTCAGGCAGGGGGCCAATGCTGAGTGTGTGAACTGGAATCAATAGTGAAATATCTGCCCCGGGCGGTTCACATTTCCTGTCTAACTCAGGCAGGGGGGTCAATGCTGAGTGTGTGAACTGGATTCAATAGAGAAATATCTGAACCGGGCGGTTCACATTTCCTGTCGAACTCAGGCAGGGGGGTCAATGCTGAGTGTGTGAACTGGAATCAACAGTGAATTATCTGCCCCGGGCGGTTCACATTTCCTGTCTAACTCAGACAGGGTGATCAATGCTGAGTGTGTGCACTGGAATCACTAGTGAAACATCTGCCCCGGCAGGTTCACATTTCCTGTCTAAATCAGGCATGGGGGTCAATGCTGAGTGTGTGAACTGGAATCAATAGTGAAATATCTGCCCCGTGCGGTTCACATTTCCTGTCTAACTCAGGCAGGGGGGTCAATGCTGAGTGTGTGAACTGGAATCAATAGTGAAATATCTGCCCCGTGCGGTTCACATTTCCTGTCTAACTCAGGCAGGGGGGTCAATGCTGAGTGTGTGAACTGGAATCAATAGTGAAATATCTGCCCCGTGCGGTTCACATTTCCTGTCTAACTCAGGCAGTGGGGTCTATGCTGAGTGTGTGAACTGGAATCAATAGTGAAATATCTGCCTCGGGCGGTTCACATTTCCTGTCTAACTCAGGCAGGGGGTCAATGCTGAGTGTGTGAACTGGAATCAATAGTGAAATATCTGCCCCGGGCGGTTCACATTTCCTGTCTAACTCAGGCAGGGAGTCAATGCTGAGTGTGTGAACTGGAATCAATAGTGAAATATCTGCCCCGTGCGGTTCACATTTCCTGTCTAACTCAGGCAGGAGGGTCAATGCTGAGTGTGTGAACTGGAATCAATAGTGAAATACTGCCCCGGGCGGTTCACATTTCCTGTCTAACTCAGGCAGGGGGATCAATGCTGAGTGTGTGAACTGGAATCAATAGTGAAATATCTGTCCTGGGCGGTTCACATTACCTGTCTAACTCAGGCAGGGGGGGACAATGCTGAGTGTGTGAACGGGATTCAATAGTGAAATATCTGCCCCGGGCGGTTCACATTTCCTGTCTAACTCAGGCAGCGGGGTCAATGCAGAGTGTGTGAACTGGAATCAACAGTGAAATATCTGAACCGGGCGGTTCACATATCCTGTCGAACTCAGGCAGGGGGGTCAATGCTGAGTGTGTGAGCTGGAATCAATATTGAAATATCTGCCCCGGGCAGTTCACTTTTCCTGTCTAGCTCAGGCAGGGGGGTCAATGCTGAGTGTGTGAACTGGATTCAATAGTGAAATATCTGCCCCGGGCGGTTCACATTTCCTGTCTAGCACAGGCAGGGGGGTCAATGCCGAGTGTGTGAACTGGAATCAATAGTGAAATATCTGCCCCGGGCGGTTCACATTTCCTGTCTAACTCAGGCATGGGGGTCAATGCTGAGTGTGTGAACTGGAATCAATAGTGAAATATCTGCCCCGGGCGGTTCACATTTCCTGTCTGACTCAGGCAGGGGGAACGATGCTGAGTGTGTGAACTGGAATCAATAGTGAAAAATCTGTCCCGGGCCGTTCACATTTCCTGTCTAACTCAGGCAGGGGGGTCAATGCTGAGTGTGTGAACTGGAATCAATAGTGAAATATCTGCCCCGGGCGGTTCACATTTCCTGTCTGACTCAGGCAGGGGGAACGATGCTGAGTGTGTGAACTGGAATCAATATTGAAATTTTTGCCCCGGGCGGTTCACATTTCCTGTCTAACTCAGGCAGGGGGATCAATGCTGAGTGTGTGAACTGGAATCAATAGTGAAATATCTGCCCCGTGCGGTTCACATTTCCTGTCTAACTCAGGCAGGAGGGTCAATGCTGAGTGTGTGAACTGGAATCAATAGTGAAATACTGCCCCGGGCGGTTCACATTTCCTGTCTAACTCAGGCAGGGGGGTCAATGCTGAGTGTGTGAACTAGAATCAATAGTGAAATATCTGCCCCGGGTGGTTCACATTTCCTGTCTAACTCAGACAGGGTGATCAATGCTGAGTGTGTGAACTGGAATCAATAGTGAAATATCTGCCCCGGGCGGTTCACTTTTCCTGTCTTACTCAGGCAGGGGGGGTGAATGCTGAGTGTGTCAACTGGATTCAAGAGTGAAATATCTGCCCAGGGCGGTTCACATTTCCTGTCCAACTCAGGCAGGGGGGTTAATGCTGAGTGTGTGAACTGGAATCAATAGTGAAATATCTGTCCCTGGCGGTTCACATTACCTGTCTAACTCAGGCAGGGGGGGACAATGCTGAGTGTGTGAACTGGAATCAATAGTGAAATATCTGCCCCGGGCGGTTCACCTTTCCTGTCTAAATCAGGCAGGGGGATCAATGCTGAGTGTGTGAACTGGAATCAATAGTGAAATATCTGCCCCGGGCGGTTCACATTTCCTGTCTAACTCAGGCAGAGGGGTCAATGCAGAGTGTGTGAACTGGAATCAATAGTGAATTATCTGCCCCGGGCGGTTCACATTTCCTGTCTGACTCAGGCAGGGGGAACGATGCTGAGTGTGTGAACTGGAATCAATATTGAAATATCTGCCCTGGGCGGTTCACATTTCCTGTCTAACTCAGGCAGGGGGGTCAATGCTGAGTGTGTGAACTGGAATCAATCGTGAAATATCTGCCCGGGCGGTTCACATTTCCTGTCTAACTCAGGCAGGGGAGTCAATGCTGAGTGTGTGAACTGCAATCAATAGTGAAATATCTGATCCGGGCGGTTCACATTTCCTGTCGAACTCAGGCAGGGGGGTCAATGCTGAGTGTGTGAACTGGAATCAATAGTGAAATATCTGCCCCGGGCGGTTCACATTTCCTGTCTAACTCAGACAGGGTGATCAATGCTGAGTTTGTGAACTGGAATCAATAGTGAAATATCTGCCCCGGGCGGTTCACATTTCCTGTCCAACTCAGGCATGGGGGTCAATGCTGAGTGTGTGAACTGGAATCAATAGTGAAATATCTGCCCCGTGCGGTTCACATTTCCTGTCTAACTCAGGCATGGGGGTCAATGCTGAGTGTGTGAACTGGAATCAATAGTGAAATATCTGCCCCGTGCGGTTCACATTTCCTGTCTAACTCAGGCAGGGGGATCAATGCTGAGTGTGTGAACTGGAATCAATATTGAAATATCTGCCCCGGGCGGTTCACATTTCCTGTCTAACTCAGGCAGGGGGGTCAATGCTGAGTCTGTGAACTGGAATCAATAGTGAAATATCTGCCCCGGGCGGTTCACATTTCCTGTCTAACTCAGGCAGGGGGATCAATGCTGAGTGTGTGAACTGGAATCAATAGTGAAATATCTGCCCCGGGAGGTTCACATTGCCTGTCTAACTCAGGCAGGCGGGTCAATGCTGAGTGTGTGAACTGGAATCAATAGTGAAATATCTGCCCCGTGCGGTTCACATTTCCTGTCTAACTCAGGCAGGGGGATCAATGCTGAGTGTGTGAACTGGAATCAATATTGAAATATCTGCCCCGGGCGGTTCACATTTCCTGTCTAACTCAGGCAGGGGGGTCAATGCTGAGTCTGTGAACTGGAATCAATAGTGAAATATCTGCCCCGGGCGGTTCACATTTCCTGTCTAACTCAGGCAGGGGGATCAATGCTGAGTGTGTGAACTGGAATCAATAGTGAAATATCTGCCCCGGGAGGTTCACATTGCCTGTCTAACTCAGGCAGGCGGGTCAATGCTGAGTGTGTGAACTGGAATCAATAGTGAAATATCTGCCCCGGGCGGTTCACATTTCCTGTCTCATTCAGGCAGGGGGGGGACAATGCTGAGTGTGTGAACTGGAATTAATAGTGAAATATCTGCCCCGGGCGGTTCACATTTCCTGTGTAAAACAGGCAGCGGGGGACAATGCTGAGTGTTTGAACTGGAATCAATCGTGAAATATCTGCCCCGGACGGTTCACATTTCCTGTCTAACTCAGGCAGGGGGATCAATGCTGAGTGTGTGAACTGGAATCAATATTGAAATATCTGCCCAGGCGGTTCACATTTCCTGTCTAACTCAGGCAGGGGGGTCAATGCTGAGTGTGTGAACTGGAATCAATAGAGAAATATCTGAACCGGGCGGTTCACATTTCCTGTCGAACTCAGGCAGGGGGGTCAATGCTGAGTCTGTGAACTGGAATCAATAGTGAAATATCTGCCCCGGGCGGTTCACATTTCCTGTCTAACTCAGACAGAGAGATCAATGCTGAGTGTGTGCACTGGAATCACTAGTGAAATATCTGCCCCGGGCGGTTCACATTTCCTGTCTAAATCAGGCATGGGGGTCAATGCTGAGTGTGTGAACTGGAATCAATAGTGAAATATCTGCCCCGTGCGGTTCACATTTCCTGTCTAACTCAGGCAGGGGGGTCAATGCTGAGTGTGTGAACTGGAATCAATAGTGAAATATCTGCCCCGTGCGGTTCACATTTCCTGTCTAACTCAGGCAGGGGGATCAATGCTGAGTGTGTGAACTGGAATCAATAGTGAAATATCTGCTCCGGGCGGTTCACATTTCCTGTCTAACTCAGGCAGGGGGGTCAATGCTGAGTGTGTGAACTGGAATCAATATTGAAATATCTGCACCGGGCGGTTCACATTTCCTGTCTAACTCAGGCAGGGGGGTCAATGCTGAGTGTGTGAACTGGAATCAATACTGAAATATCTGCCCCGGGCGGTTCACATTTCCTGTCTAACTCAGGCAGTGGGGTCTATGCTGAGTGTGTGAACTGGATTCAATAGTGAAATATCTGCCCCGGGCGGTTCACATTTCCTGTCTAACTCAGGCAGGGGGATCAATGCTGAGTGTGTGAACTGGAATCAATAGTGAAATATCTGCCCCGGGCGGTTCACATTTCCAGTCTAACTCAGGCAGGGGGTCAATGCTGAGTGTGTGAACTGGAATCAATAGTGAAATATCTGCCCCGGGCGGTTCACATTTCCTGCCAAACTCAGGCAGGGGGGTCAATGCTGAGTGTGTGAACTGGAATCAATAGTGAAATATCTGCCCCGGGCGGTTCACATTTCCTGTCTAACTCAGGCAGGCGGGTCAATGCTGAGTGTGTGAACTGGAATCAATAGTGAAATATCGGCCCCGGGCGGTTCACATTTCCTGTCTAACTCAGGCAGGGCGTCAATGCTGAGTGTGTGAACTGGAATCAATAGTGAAATATCTGCCCCGTGCGGTTCACATTTCCTGTCTAACTCAGGCAGGAGGGTCAATGCTGAGTGTGTGAACTGGAATCAATAGTGAAATATCTGCCCCGGGTGGTTCACATTTCCTGTCTAACTCAGGCAGGGGGATCAATGCTGAGTGTGTGAACTAGAATCAATAGTGAAATATCTGCCACGGGCGGTTCACATTTCCTGTCTAACTCAGGCAGGGGGGTTAATGCTGAGTGTGTGAACTGGAATCAATAGTGAAATATCTGCCCCGTGCGGTTCACATTTCCTGTCTAACTCAGGCAGGGGGATCAATGCTGAGTGTGTGAACTGGAATCAATATTGAAATATCTGCCCCGGGCGGTTCACATTTCCTGTCTAACTCAGGCAGGGGGGTCAATGCTGAGTCTGTGAACTGGAATCAATAGTGAAATATCTGCCCCGGGCGGTTCACATTTCCTGTCTAACTCAGGCAGGGGGATCAATGCTGAGTGTGTGAACTGGAATCAATAGTGAAATATCTGCCCCGGGAGGTTCACATTGCCTGTCTAACTCAGGCAGGCGGGTCAATGCTGAGTGTGTGAACTGGAATCAATAGTGAAATATCTGCCCCGTGCGGTTCACATTTCCTGTCTAACTCAGGCAGGGGGATCAATGCTGAGTGTGTGAACTGGAATCAATATTGAAATATCTGCCCCGGGCGGTTCACATTTCCTGTCTAACTCAGGCAGGGGGGTCAATGCTGAGTCTGTGAACTGGAATCAATAGTGAAATATCTGCCCCGGGCGGTTCACATTTCCTGTCTAACTCAGGCAGGGGGATCAATGCTGAGTGTGTGAACTGGAATCAATAGTGAAATATCTGCCCCGGGAGGTTCACATTGCCTGTCTAACTCAGGCAGGCGGGTCAATGCTGAGTGTGTGAACTGGAATCAATAGTGAAATATCTGCCCCGGGCGGTTCACATTTCCTGTCTCATTCAGGCAGGGGGGGGACAATGCTGAGTGTGTGAACTGGAATTAATAGTGAAATATCTGCCCCGGGCGGTTCACATTTCCTGTGTAAAACAGGCAGCGGGGGACAATGCTGAGTGTTTGAACTGGAATCAATCGTGAAATATCTGCCCCGGACGGTTCACATTTCCTGTCTAACTCAGGCAGGGGGATCAATGCTGAGTGTGTGAACTGGAATCAATATTGAAATATCTGCCCAGGCGGTTCACATTTCCTGTCTAACTCAGGCAGGGGGGTCAATGCTGAGTGTGTGAACTGGAATCAATAGAGAAATATCTGAACCGGGCGGTTCACATTTCCTGTCGAACTCAGGCAGGGGGGTCAATGCTGAGTCTGTGAACTGGAATCAATAGTGAAATATCTGCCCCGGGCGGTTCACATTTCCTGTCTAACTCAGACAGAGAGATCAATGCTGAGTGTGTGCACTGGAATCACTAGTGAAATATCTGCCCCGGGCGGTTCACATTTCCTGTCTAAATCAGGCATGGGGGTCAATGCTGAGTGTGTGAACTGGAATCAATAGTGAAATATCTGCCCCGTGCGGTTCACATTTCCTGTCTAACTCAGGCAGGGGGGTCAATGCTGAGTGTGTGAACTGGAATCAATAGTGAAATATCTGCCCCGTGCGGTTCACATTTCCTGTCTAACTCAGGCAGGGGGATCAATGCTGAGTGTGTGAACTGGAATCAATAGTGAAATATCTGCTCCGGGCGGTTCACATTTCCTGTCTAACTCAGGCAGGGGGGTCAATGCTGAGTGTGTGAACTGGAATCAATATTGAAATATCTGCACCGGGCGGTTCACATTTCCTGTCTAACTCAGGCAGGGGGGTCAATGCTGAGTGTGTGAACTGGAATCAATACTGAAATATCTGCCCCGGGCGGTTCACATTTCCTGTCTAACTCAGGCAGTGGGGTCTATGCTGAGTGTGTGAACTGGATTCAATAGTGAAATATCTGCCCCGGGCGGTTCACATTTCCTGTCTAACTCAGGCAGGGGGATCAATGCTGAGTGTGTGAACTGGAATCAATAGTGAAATATCTGCCCCGGGCGGTTCACATTTCCAGTCTAACTCAGGCAGGGGGTCAATGCTGAGTGTGTGAACTGGAATCAATAGTGAAATATCTGCCCCGGGCGGTTCACATTTCCTGCCAAACTCAGGCAGGGGGGTCAATGCTGAGTGTGTGAACTGGAATCAATAGTGAAATATCTGCCCCGGGCGGTTCACATTTCCTGTCTAACTCAGGCAGGCGGGTCAATGCTGAGTGTGTGAACTGGAATCAATAGTGAAATATCGGCCCCGGGCGGTTCACATTTCCTGTCTAACTCAGGCAGGGCGTCAATGCTGAGTGTGTGAACTGGAATCAATAGTGAAATATCTGCCCCGTGCGGTTCACATTTCCTGTCTAACTCAGGCAGGAGGGTCAATGCTGAGTGTGTGAACTGGAATCAATAGTGAAATATCTGCCCCGGGTGGTTCACATTTCCTGTCTAACTCAGGCAGGGGGATCAATGCTGAGTGTGTGAACTAGAATCAATAGTGAAATATCTGCCACGGGCGGTTCACATTTCCTGTCTAACTCAGGCAGGGGGGTTAATGCTGAGTGTGTGAACTGGAATCAATAGTGAAATATCTGTCCCGGGCGGTTCACATTACCTGTCTAACTCAGGCAGGGGGGGACAATGCTGAGTGTGTGAACTGGAATCAATAGTGAAATATCTGCCCCGGGCGGTTCACATTTCCTGTCTAACTCAGGCAGGGGGATCAATGCTGAGTGTGTGAACTGGAATCAATATTGAAATATCTGCCCCGGGCGGTTCACATTTCCTGTCTAACTCAGGCAGGGGGGTCATTGCTGAGTGTGTGAACTGGAATCAATAGTGAAATATCTGCCCCGGGCGGTTCACATTTCCTGTCTAACTCAGGCAGGGGGGTCAATGCTGAGTCTGTGAACTGGAATCAATAGTGAAATATCTGCCCCGGGCGGTTCACATTTCCTGTCTAACTCAGGCAGGGGGATCAATGCTGAGTGTGTGAACTGGAATCAATAGTGAAATATCTGCCCCGGGAGGTTCACATTGCCTGTCTAACTCAGGCAGGCGGGTCAATGCTGAGTGTGTGAACTGGAATCAATAGTGAAATATCTGCCCCGGGCGGTTCACATTTCCTGTCTCACTCAGGCAGGGGGGGACAATGCTGAGTGTTTGAACTGGAATCAATAGTGAAATATCTGCCCCGGACGGTTCACATTTCCTGTCTAACTAAGGCAGGGGGATCAATGCTGAGTGTGTGAACTGGAATCAATATTGAAATATCAGCCCAGGCGGTTCACATTTCCTGTCTAACTCAGGCAGGGGGGCCAATGCTGAGTGTGTGAACTGGAATCAATAGTGAAATATCTGCCCCGGGCGGTTCACATTTCCTGTCTAACTCAGGCAGGGGGGTCAATGCTGAGTGTGTGAACTGGATTCAATAGAGAAATATCTGAACCGGGCGGTTCACATTTCCTGTCGAACTCAGCCAGGGGGGTCAATGCTGAGTGTGTGAACTGGAATCAACAGTGAAATATCTGCCCCGGGCAGTTCACATTTCCTGTCTAACTCAGACAGGGTGATCAATGCTGAGTGTGTGCACTGGAATCACTAGTGAAACATCTGCCCCGGGCGGTTCACATTTCCTGTCTAAATCAGGCATGGGGGTCAATGCTGAGTGTGTGAACTGGAATCAATAGTGAAATATCTGCCCCGTGCGGTTCACATTTCCTGTCTAACTCAGGCAGGGGGGTCAATGCTGAGTGTGTGAACTGGAATCAATAGTGAAATATCTGCCCCGTGCGGTTCACATTTCCTGTCTAACTCAGGCAGGGGGGTCAATGCTGAGTGTGTGAACTGGAATCAATAGTGAAATATCTGCCCCGTGCGGTTCACATTTCCTGTCTAACTCAGGCAGTGGGGTCTATGCTGAGTGTGTGAACTGGAATCAATAGTGAAATATCTGCCTCGGGCGGTTCACATTTCCTGTCTAACTCAGGCAGAGGGTCAATGCTGAGTGTGTGAACTGGAATCAATAGTGAAATATCTGCCCCGGGCGGTTCACATTTCCTGCCTAACTCAGGCAGGGGGGTCAATGCTGAGTGTGTGAACTGGAATCAATAGTGAAATATCTGCCCCGGGCGGTTCACATTTCCTGTCTAACTCAGGCAGGCGGGTCAATGCTGAGTGTGTGAACTGGAATCAATAGTGAAATATCTGCCCCGGGCGGTTCACATTTCCTGTCTAACTCAGGCAGGGAGTCAATGCTGAGTGTGTGAACTGGAATCAATAGTGAAATATCTGCCCCGTGCGGTTCACATTTCCTGTCTAACTCAGGCAGGAGGGTCAATGCTGAGTGTGTGAACTGGAATCAATAGTGAAATACTGCCCCGGGCGGTTCACATTTCCTGTCTAACTCAGGCAGGGGGATCAATGCTGAGTGTGTGAACTGGAATCAATAGTGAAATATCTGCCCCGGGCGGTTCACATTACCTGTCTAACTCAGGCAGGGGGGGACAATGCTGAGTGTGTGAACGGGATTCAATAGTGAAATATCTGCCCCGGGCGGTTCACATTTCCTGTCTAACTCAGGCAGCGGGGTCAATGCAGAGTGTGTGAACTGGAATCAACAGTGAAATATCTGAACCGGGCGGTTCACATATCCTGTCGAACTCAGGCAGGGGGGTCAATGCTGAGTGTGTGAACTGGAATCAATAGTGAAATATCTGCCCCGGGCGGTTCACATTTCCTGTCTAACTCAGGCAGGGGGGTCAAGGCTGAGTGTGTGAACTGGAATCAATAGTGAAATATCTGCCCCGTGCGGTTCACATTTCCTGTCTAACTCAGGCAGGGGGGTCAATGCTGAGTGTGTGAGCTGGAATCAATAGTGAAATATCTGCCCCGGGCGGTTCACATTTCCTGTCTAACTCAGGCAGGAGGGTCAATGCTGAGTGTGTGAACTGGAATCAATAGTGAAATATCTGCCCCGGGCGGTTCACATTTCCTGTCTAACTCTGGCAGGGGGATCAATGCTGAGTGTATGAACTGGAATCAATAGTGAAATATCTGCCCCGGGCGGTTCACATTTCCTGTCTAACTCAGGCAGGGGGGTCAATGCTGAGTGTGTGAACTAGAATCAATAGTGAAATATCTGCCACGGGCGGTTCACATTTCCTGTCTAACTCAGGCAGGGGGGTTAATGCTGAGTGTGTGAACTGGAATCAATAGTGAAATATCTGTCCCGGGCGATTCACATTACCTGTCCAACTCAGGCAGGGGGGTCAATGCTGAGTGTGTGAACTGGAATCAATAGTGAAATATCTGCTCCGGACGGTTCACATTTCCTGTCTAACTCAGGCAGGGGGACAATGCTGAGTGTGTGAACTGGAATTAATAGTGAAATATCTGCCCCGGGCGGTTCACATTTCCTGTGTAAAACAGGCAGCGGGGGACAATGCTGAGTGTTTGAACTGGAATCAATAGTGAAATATCTGCCCCGGACGGTTCACATTTCCTGTCTAACTCAGGCAGGGGGATCAATGCTGAGTGTGTGAACTGGAATCAATATTGAAATATCTGCCCAGGCGGTTCACATTTCCTGTCTAACTCAGGCAGGGGGGTCAATGCTGAGTGTGTGAACTGGAATCAATAGAGAAATATCTGAACCGGGCGGTTCACATTTCCTGTCGAACTCAGGCAGGGGGGTCAATGCTGAGTCTGTGAACTGGAATCAATAGTGAAATATCTGCCCCGGGCGGTTCACATTTCCTGTCTAACTCAGACAGGGAGATCAATGCTGAGTGTGTGCACTGGAATCACTAGTGAAATATCTGCCCCGGGCGGTTCACATTTCCTGTCTAAATCAGGCATGGGGGTCAATGCTGAGTGTGTGAACTGGAATCAATAGTGAAATATCTGCCCCGTGCGGTTCACATTTCCTGTCTATCTCAGGCAGGGGGGTCAATGCTGAGTGTGTGAACTGGAATCAATAGTGAAATATCTGCCCCGTGCGGTTCACATTTCCTGTCTAACTCAGGCAGGGGGATCAATGCTGAGTGTGTGAACTGGAATCAATAGTGAAATATCTGCTCCGGGCGGTTCACATTTCCTGTGCAACTCAGGCAGGGGGGTCAATGCTGAGTGTGTGAACTGGAATCAATATTGAAATATCTGCACCGGGCGGTTCACATTTCCTGTCTAACTCAGGCAGGGGGGTCAATGCTGAGTGTGTGAACTGGAATCAATACTGAAATATCTGCCCCGGGCGGTTCACATTTCCTGTCTAACTCAGGCAGTGGGGTCTATGCTGAGTGTGTGAACTGGATTCAATTGTGAAATATCTGCCCCGGGCGGTTCACATTTCCTGTCTAACTCAGGCAGGGGGATCAATGCTGAGTGTGTGAACTGGAATCAATAGTGAAATATCTGCCCCGGGCGGTTCACATTTCCAGTCTAACTCAGGCAGGGGGTCAATGCTGAGTGTGTGAACTGGAATCAATAGTGAAATATCTGCCCCGGGCGGTTCACATTTCCTGCCTAACTCAGGCAGGGGGGTCAATGCTGAGTGTGTGAACTGGAATCAATAGTGAAATATCTGCCCCGGGCGGTTCACATTTCCTGTCTAACTCAGGCAGGCAGGTCAATGCTGAGTGTGTGAACTGGAATCAATAGTGAAATATCTGCCCCGGGCGGTTCACATTTCCTGTCTAACTCAGGCAGGGGGTCAATGCTGAGTGTGTGAACTGGAATCAATAGTGAAATATCTGCCCCGTGCGGTTCACATTTCCTGTCTAACTCAGGCAGGAGGATCAATGCTGAGTGTGTGAGCTGGAATCAATAGTGAAATATCTGCCCCGGGCGGTTCACATTACCTGTCTGACTCAGGCAGGGGGGGACAATGCTGAGTGTGTGAACGGGATTCAATAGTGAAATATCTGCCCCGGGCGGTTCACATTTCCTGTCTAACTCAGGCAGCGGGGTCAATGCAGAGTGTGTGAACTGGAATCAACAGTGAAATATCTGAACCGGGCGGTTCACATATCCTGTCGAACTCAGGCAGGGGGGTCAATGCTGAGTGTGTGAACTGGAATCAATAGTGAAATATCTGCCCCGGGCGGTTCACATTTCCTGTCTAACTCAGGCAGGGGGGTCAAGGCTGAGTGTGTGAACTGGAATCAATAGTGAAATATCTGCCCCGTGCGGTTCACATTTCCTGTCTAACTCAGGCAGGGGGGTCAATGCTGAGTGTGTGAGCTGGAATCAATAGTGAAATATCTGCCCCGGGCGGTTCACATTTCCTGTCTAACTCAGGCAGGGGGGTCAATGCTGAGTGTGTGAACTGGAATCAATAGTGAAATATCTGCTCCGGACGGTTCACATTTCCTGTCTAACTCAGGCAGGGGGACAATGCTGAGTGTGTGAACTGGAATTAATAGTGAAATATCTGCCCCGGGCGGTTCACATTTCCTGTGTAAAACAGGCAGCGGGGGACAATGCTGAGTGTTTGAACTGGAATCAATAGTGAAATATCTGCCCCGGACGGTTCACATTTCCTGTCTAACTCAGGCAGGGGGATCAATGCTGAGTGTGTGAACTGGAATCAATATTGAAATATCTGCCCAGGCGGTTCACATTTCCTGTCTAACTCAGGCAGGGGGGTCAATGCTGAGTGTGTGAACTGGAATCAATAGAGAAATATCTGAACCGGGCGGTTCACATTTCCTGTCGAACTCAGGCAGGGGGGTCAATGCTGAGTCTGTGAACTGGAATCAATAGTGAAATATCTGCCCCGGGCGGTTCACATTTCCTGTCTAACTCAGACAGGGAGATCAATGCTGAGTGTGTGCACTGGAATCACTAGTGAAATATCTGCCCCGGGCGGTTCACATTTCCTGTCTAAATCAGGCATGGGGGTCAATGCTGAGTGTGTGAACTGGAATCAATAGTGAAATATCTGCCCCGTGCGGTTCACATTTCCTGTCTATCTCAGGCAGGGGGGTCAATGCTGAGTGTGTGAACTGGAATCAATAGTGAAATATCTGCCCCGTGCGGTTCACATTTCCTGTCTAACTCAGGCAGTGGGGTCTATGCTGAGTGTGTGAACTGGATTCAATAGTGAAATATCTGCCCCGGGCGGTTCACATTTCCTGTCTAACTCAGGCAGGGGGATCAATGCTGAGTGTGTGAACTGGAATCAATAGTGAAATATCTGCCCCGGGCGGTTCACATTTCCAGTCTAACTCAGGCAGGGGGTCAATGCTGAGTGTGTGAACTGGAATCAATAGTGAAATATCTGCCCCGGGCGGTTCACATTTCCTGCCTAACTCAGGCAGGGGGGTCAATGCTGAGTGTGTGAACTGGAATCAATAGTGAAATATCTGCCCCGGGCGGTTCACATTTCCTGTCTAACTCAGGCAGGCGGGTCAATGCTGAGTGTGTGAACTGGAATCAATAGTGAAATATCTGCCCCGGGCGGTTCACATTTCCTGTCTAACTCAGGCAGGGGGTCAATGCTGAGTGTGTGAACTGGAATCAATAGTGAAATATCTGCCCCGTGCGGTTCACATTTCCTGTCTAACTCAGGCAGGAGGGTCAATGCTCAGTGTGTGAACTGGAATCAATAGTGAAATATCTGCCCCGGGCGGTTCACATTTCCTGTCTAACTCAGGCAGGGGGATCAATGCTGAGTGTGTGAACTAGAATCAATAGTGAAATATCTGCCACGGGCGGTTCACATTTCCTGTCTAACTCAGGCAGGGGGGTTAATGCTGAGTGTGTGAACTGGAATCAATAGTGAAATATCTGTCCCGGGCGGTTCACATTACCTGTCTAACTCAGGCAGGGGGGGACAATGCTGAGTGTGTGAACTGGAATCAATAGTGAAATATCTGCCCCGGGCGGTTCACATTTCCTGTCTAACTCAGGCAGGGGGATCAATGCTGAGTGTGTGAACTGGAATCAATATTGAAGTATCTGCCCCGGGCGGTTCACATTTCCTGTCTAACTCAGGCAGGGGGGTCATTGCTGAGTGTGTGAACTGGAATCAATAGTGAAATATCTGCCCCGGGCGGTTCACATTTCCTGTCTAACTCAGGCAGGGGGGTCAATGCTGAGTCTGTGAACTGGAATCAATATTGAAATTTTTGCCCCGGGCGGTTCACATTTCCTGTCTAACTCAGGCAGGGGGATCAATGCTGAGTGTGTGAACTGGAATCAATATTGAAATATCTGCCCCGGGCGGTTCACATTTCCTGTCTAACTCAGGCAGGGGGGTCATTGCTGAGTGTGTGAACTGGAATCAATAGTGAAATATCTGCCCCGGGCGGTTCACATTTCCTGTCTAACTCAGGCAGGGGGGTCAATGCTGAGTCTGTGAACTGGAATCAATAGTGAAATATCTGCCCCGGGCGGTTCACATTTCCTGTCTAACTCAGGCAGGGGGATCAATGCTGAGTGTGTGAACTGGAATCAATAGTGAAATATCTGCCCCGGGAGGTTCACATTGCCTGTCTAACTCAGGCAGGCGGGTCAATGCTGAGTGTGTGAACTGGAATCAATAGTGAAATATCTGCCCCGGGCGGTTCACATTTCCTGTCTCACTCAGGCAGCGGGGGACAATGCTGAGTGTTTGAACTGGAATCAATAGTGAAATATCTGCCCCGGACGGTTCACATTTCCTGTCTAACTCAGGCAGGGGGATCAATGCTGAGTGTGTGAACTGGAATCACTAGTGAAACATCTGCCCCGGGCGGTTCACATTTCCTGTCTAAATCAGACATGGGGGTCAATGCTGAGTGTGTGAACTGGAATCAATAGTGAAATATCTGCCCCGTGCGGTTCACATTTCCTGTCTAACTCAGGCAGGGGGGTCAATGCTGAGTGTGTGAACTGGAATCAATAGTGAAATATCTGCCTCGGGCGGTTCACATTTCCTGTCTAACTCAGGCAGGGGGTCAATGCTGAGTGTGTGAACTGGAATCAATAGTGAAATATCTGCCCCGGGCGGTTCACATTTCCTGCCTAACTCAGGCAGGGGGGTCAATGCTGAGTGTGTGAACTGGAATCAATAGTGAAATATCTGCCCCGGGCGGTTCACATTTCCTGTCTAACTCAGGCAGGCGGGTCAATGCTGAGTGTGTGAACTGGAATCAATAGTGCAATATCTGCCCCTGGCGGTTCACATTTCCTGTCTAACTCAGGCAGGGAGTCAATGCTGAGTGTGTGAACTGGAATCAATAGTGAAATATCTGCCCCGTGCGGTTCACTTTTCCTGTCTAACTCAGGCAGGAGGGTCAATGCTGAGTGTGTGAACTGGAATCAATAGTGAAATACTGCCCCGGGCGGTTCACATTTCCTGTCTAACTCAGGCAGGGGGATCAATGCTGAGTGTGTGAACTGGAATCAATAGTGAAATATCTGTCCCGGGCGGTTCACATTACCTGTCTAACTCAGGCAGGGGGGGACAATGCTGAGTGTGTGAACGGGATTCAATAGTGAAATATCTGCCCCGGGCGGTTCACATTTCCTGTCTAACTCAGGCAGCGGGGTCAATGCAGAGTGTGTGAACTGGAATCAACAGTGAAATATCTGAACCGGGCGGTTCACATATCCTGTCGAACTCAGGCAGGGGGGTCAATGCTGAGTGTGTGAACTGGAATCAATAGTGAAATATCTGCCCCGGGCGGTTCACATTTCCTGTCTAACTCAGGCAGGGGGGTCAAGGCTGAGTGTGTGAACTGGAATCAATAGTGAAATATCTGCCCCGTGCGGTTCACATTTCCTGTCTAACTCAGGCAGGGGGGTCAATGCTGAGTGTGTGAGCTGGAATCAATATTGAAATATCTGCCCCGGGCAGTTCACTTTTCCTGTCTAGCTCAGGCAGGGGGGTCAATGCTGAGTGTGTGAACTGGATTCAATAGTGAAATATCTGCCCCGGGCGGTTCACATTTCCTGTCTAGCTCAGGCAGGGGGGTCAATGCCGAGTGTGTGAACTGGAATCAATAGTGAAATATCTGCCCCGGGCGGTTCACATTTCCTGTCTAACTCAGGCATGAGGTTCAATGCTGAGTGTGTGAACTGGAATCAATAGTGAAATATCTGCCCCGGGCGGTTCACATTTCCTGTCTGACTCAGGCAGGGGGAACGATGCTGAGTGTGTGAACTGGAATCAATAGTGAAAAATCTGTCCCGGGCCGTTCACATTTCCTGTCTAACTCAGGCAGGGGGGTCAATGCTGAGTGTGTGAACTGGAATCAATAGTGAAATATCTGCCCCGGGCGGTTCACATTTCCTGTCTGACTCAGGCAGGGGGAACGATGCTGAGTGTGTGAACTGGAATCAATATTGAAATTTTTGCCCCGGGCGGTTCACATTTCCTGTCTAACTCAGGCAGGGGGGTCAATGCTGAGTGTGTGAACTGGAATCAATAGTGAAATATCTGCCCCGTGCGGTTCACATTTCCTGTCTAACTCAGGCAGGGGGGTCAATGCTGAGTGTGTGAACTGGAATCAATAGTGAAATATCTGCCCCGTGCGGTTCACATTTCCTGTCTAACTCAGGCAGGGGGATCAATGCTGAGTGTGTGAACTGGAATCAATAGTGAAATATCTGCCCCGGGAGGTTCACATTGCCTGTCTAACTCAGGCAGGCGGGTCAATGCTGAGTGTGTGAACTGGAATCAATAGTGAAATATCTGCCCCGGGCGGTTCACATTTCCTGTCTCACTCAGGCAGGGGGGGACAATGCTGAGTGTTTGAACTGGAATCAATAGTGAAATATCTGCCCCGGACGGTTCACATTTCCTGTCTAACTCAGGCAGGGGGATCAATGCTGAGTGTGTGAACTGGAATCAATATTGAAATATCAGCCCAGGCGGTTCACATTTCCTGTCTAACTCAGGCAGGGGGGCCAATGCTGAGTGTGTGAACTGGAATCAATAGTGAAATATCTGCCCCGGGCGGTTCACATTTCCTGTCTAACTCAGGCAGGGGGGTCAATGCTGAGTGTGTGAACTGGATTCAATAGAGAAATATCTGAACCGGGCGGTTCACATTTCCTGTCGAACTCAGGCAGGGGGGTCAATGCTGAGTGTGTGAACTGGAATCAACAGTGAAATATCTGCCCCGGGCGGTTCACATTTCCTGTCTAACTCAGACAGGGTGATCAATGCTGAGTGTGTGCACTGGAATCACTAGTGAAACATCTGCCCCGGGCGGTTCACATTTCCTGTCTAAATCAGGCATGGGGGTCAATGCTGAGTGTGTGAACTGGAATCAATAGTGAAATATCTGCCCCGTGCGGTTCACATTTCCTGTCTAACTCAGGCAGGGGGGTCAATGCTGAGTGTGTGAACTGGAATCAATAGTGAAATATCTGCCTCGTGCGGTTCACATTTCCTGTCTAACTCAGGCAGGGGGGTCAATGCTGAGTGTGTGAACTGGAATCAATAGTGAAATATCTGCCCCGTGCGGTTCACATTTCCTGTCTAACTCAGGCAGTGGGGTCTATGCTGAGTGTGTGAACTGGAATCAATAGTGAAATATCTGCCTCGGGCGGTTCACATTTCCTGTCTAACTCAGGCAGGGGGTCAATGCTGAGTGTGTGAACTGGAATCAATAGTGAAATATCTGCCCCGGGCGGTTCACATTTCCTGCCTAACTCAGGCAGGGGGGTCAATGCTGAGTGTGTGAACTGGAATCAATAGTGAAATATCTGCCCCGGGCGGTTCACATTTCCTGTCTAACTCAGGCAGGCGGGTCAATGCTGAGTGTGTGAACTGGAATCAAGAGTGCAATATCTGCCCCTGGCGGTTCACATTTCCTGTCTAACTCAGGCAGGGAGTCAATGCTGAGTGTGTGAACTGGAATCAATCGTGAAATATCTGCCCCGTGCGGTTCACTTTTCCTGTCTAACTCAGGCAGGAGGGTCAATGCTGAGTGTGTGAACTGGAATCAATAGTGAAATACTGCCCCGGGCGGTTCACATTTCCTGTCTAACTCAGGCAGGGGGATCAATGCTGAGTGTGTGAACTGGAATCAATAGTGAAATATCTGTCCCGGGCGGTTCACATTACCTGTCTAACTCAGGCAGGGGGGGACAATGCTGAGTGTGTGAACGGGATTCAATAGTGAAATATCTGCCCCGGGCGGTTCACATTTCCTGTCTAACTCAGGCAGCGGGGTCAATGCAGAGTGTGTGAACTGGAATCAACAGTGAAATATCTGAACCGGGCGGTTCACATATCCTGTCGAACTCAGGCAGGGGGGTCAATGCTGAGTGTGTGAACTGGAATCAATAGTGAAATATCTGCCCCGGGCGGTTCACATTTCCTGTCTAACTCAGGCAGGGGGGTCAAGGCTGAGTGTGTGAACTGGAATCAATAGTGAAATATCTGCCTCGTGCGGTTCACATTTCCTGTCTAACTCAGGCAGGGGGGTCAATGCTGAGTGTGTGAACTGGAATCAATAGTGAAATATCTGCCCCGTGCGGTTCACATTTCCTGTCTAACTCAGGCAGTGGGGTCTATGCTGAGTGTGTGAACTGGAATCAATAGTGAAATATCTGCCTCGGGCGGTTCACATTTCCTGTCTAACTCAGGCAGGGGGTCAATGCTGAGTGTGTGAACTGGAATCAATAGTGAAATATCTGCCCCGGGCGGTTCACATTTCCTGCCTAACTCAGGCAGGGGGGTCAATGCTGAGTGTGTGAACTGGAATCAATAGTGAAATATCTGCCCCGGGCGGTTCACATTTCCTGTCTAACTCAGGCAGGCGGGTCAATGCTGAGTGTGTGAACTGGAATCAAGAGTGCAATATCTGCCCCTGGCGGTTCACATTTCCTGTCTAACTCAGGCAGGGAGTCAATGCTGAGTGTGTGAACTGGAATCAATCGTGAAATATCTGCCCCGTGCGGTTCACTTTTCCTGTCTAACTCAGGCAGGAGGGTCAATGCTGAGTGTGTGAACTGGAATCAATAGTGAAATACTGCCCCGGGCGGTTCACATTTCCTGTCTAACTCAGGCAGGGGGATCAATGCTGAGTGTGTGAACTGGAATCAATAGTGAAATATCTGTCCCGGGCGGTTCACATTACCTGTCTAACTCAGGCAGGGGGGGACAATGCTGAGTGTGTGAACGGGATTCAATAGTGAAATATCTGCCCCGGGCGGTTCACATTTCCTGTCTAACTCAGGCAGCGGGGTCAATGCAGAGTGTGTGAACTGGAATCAACAGTGAAATATCTGAACCGGGCGGTTCACATATCCTGTCGAACTCAGGCAGGGGGGTCAATGCTGAGTGTGTGAACTGGAATCAATAGTGAAATATCTGCCCCGGGCGGTTCACATTTCCTGTCTAACTCAGGCAGGGGGGTCAAGGCTGAGTGTGTGAACTGGAATCAATAGTGAAATATCTGCCCCGTGCGGTTCACATTTCCTGTCTAACTCAGGCAGGGGGGTCAATGCTGAGTGTGTGAGCTGGAATCAATATTGAAATATCTGCCCCGGGCAGTTCACTTTTCCTGTCTAGCTCAGGCAGGGGGGTCAATGCTGAGTGTGTGAACTGGATTCAATAGTGAAATATCTGCCCCGGGCGGTTCACATTTCCTGTCTAGCTCAGGCAGGGGGGTCAATGCCGAGTGTGTGAACTGGAATCAATAGTGAAATATCTGCCCCGGGCGGTTCACATTTCCTGTCTAACTCAGGCATGGGGGTCAATGCTGAGTGTGTGAACTGGAATCAATAGTGAAATATCTGCCCCGGGCGGTTCACATTTCCTGTCTGACTCAGGCAGGGGGAACGATGCTGAGTGTGTGAACTGGAATCAATAGTGAAAAATCTGTCCCGGGCCGTTCACATTTCCTGTCTAACTCAGGCAGGGGGGTCAATGCTGAGTGTGTGAACTGGAATCAATAGTGAAATATCTGCCCCGGGCGGTTCACATTTCCTGTCTGACTCAGGCAGGGGGAACGATGCTGAGTGTGTGAACTGGAATCAATATTGAAATTTTTGCCCCGGGCGGTTCACATTTCCTGTCTAACTCAGGCAGGGGGGTCAATGCTGAGTGTGTGAACTGGAATCAATAGTGAAATATCTGCCCCGTGCGGTTCACATTTCCTGTCTAACTCAGGCAGGGTGGTCAATGCTGAGTGTGTGAACTGGAATCAATAGTGAAATACTGCCCCGGGCGGTTCACATTTCCTGTCTAACTCAGGCAGGGGGGTCAATGCTGAGTGTGTGAACTAGAATCAATAGTGAAATATCTGCCCCGGGCGGTTCACATTTCCTGTCTAACTCAGACAGGGTGATCAATGCTGAGTGTGTGAACTGGAATCAATAGTGAAATATCTGCCCCGGGCGGTTCACTTTTCCTGTCTTACTCAGGCAGGGGGGGTGAATGCTGAGTGTGTCAACTGGATTCAAGAGTGAAATATCTGCCCAGGGCGGTTCACATTTCCTGTCCAACTCAGGCAGGGGGGTTAATGCTGAGTGTGTGAACTGGAATCAATAGTGAAATATCTGCCCCGGGCGGTTCACATTACCTGTCTAACTCAGGCAGGGGGGGACAATGCTGAGTGTGTGAACTGGAATCAATAGTGAAATATCTGCCCCGGGCGGTTCACATTTCCTGTCTAAATCAGGCAGGGGGATCAATGCTGAGTGTGTGAACTGGAATCAATAGTGAAATATCTGCCCCGGGCGGTTCACATTTCCTGTCTAACTCAGGCATGGGGGTCAATGCTGAGTGTGTGAACTGGAATCAATATTGAAATATCTGCCCCGGGCGGTTCACATTTCCTGTCTAACTCAGGCAGGGGGGTCAATGCTGAGTGTGTGAACTGCAATCAATAGTGAAATATCTGAACCGGGCGGTTCACATTTCCTGTCGAACTCAGGCAGGGGGGTCAATGCTGAGTGTGTGAACTGGAATCAATAGTGAAATATCTGCCCCGGGCGGTTCACATTTCCTGTCTAACTCAGGCATGGGGGTCAATGCTGAGTGTGTGAACTGGAATCAATAGTGAAATATCTGCCCCGTGCGATTCACATTTCCTGTCTAATTCAGGCAGGCGGGTCAATGCTGAGTGTGTGAACTGGAATCAATAGTGAAATATATGCCCTGGACGGTTCACATTTCCTGTCTAACTCAGGCAGGGGGATCAATGCTGAGTGTGTGAACTGGAATCAATAGTGAAATATCTGCCCCGGGCGGTTCACATTTCCTGTCTAACTCAGGCAGGGGGGTCAATGCTGAGTGTGTGAACTGGAATCAATAGTGAAATATCTGCCCCGGGCGATTCACATTTCCTGTCTAATTCAGGCAGGCGGGTCAATGCTGAGTGTGTGAACTGGAATCAATAGTGAAATATCTGCCCCGTGCGGTTCACATTTCCTGTCTAACTCAGCCATGGGGGTCAATGCTGAGTGTGTGAACTGGAATCAATAGTGAAATATCTGCCCCGTGCGGTTCACATTTCCTGTCTAACTCAGGCAGGGGGATCAATGCTGAGTGTGTGAACTGGAATCAATAATGAAATATCTGTCCCGTGCGGTTCACATTTCCTGTCTACCGCAGGCAGCGGGGACAATGCTGAGTGTGTGAACTGGAATCAATAGTGAAATATCTGCCCCGGACGGTTCACATTTCCTGTCTAACTCAGGCAGGGGGGTCAATGCTGAGTGTGTGAACTGCAATCAATAGTGAAATATCTGAACCGGGCGGTTCACATTTCCTGTCGAACTCAGGCAGGGGGGTCAATGCTGAGTGTGTGAACTGGAATCAATAGTGAAATATCTGCCCCGGGCGGTTCACATTTCCTGTCTAACTCAGGCATGGGGGTCAATGCTGAGTGTGTGAACTGGAATCAATAGTGAAATATCTGCCCCGGGCGGTTCACATTTCCTGTCTAACTCAGGCAGGGGGGTCAATGCTGAGTGTGTGAACTGGAATCAATAGTGAAATATCTGCCCCGGGCGATTCACATTTCCTGTCTAATTCAGGCAGGCGGGTCAATGCTGAGTGTGTGAACTGGAATCAATAGTGAAATATCTGCCCCGTGCGGTTCACATTTCCTGTCTAACTCAGCCATGGGGGTCAATGCTGAGTGTGTGAACTGGAATCAATAGTGAAATATCTGCCCCGTGCGGTTCACATTTCCTGTCTAACTCAGGCAGGGGGATCAATGCTGAGTGTGTGAACTGGAATCAATAGTGAAATATCTGTCCCGGGCGGTTCACATTTCCTGTCTAACTCAGGCAGGGGGTCAATGCTGAGTGTGTGAACTGGAATCAATAGTGAAATATCTGCCCCGGGCGGTTCACATTTCCTGCCTAACTCAGGCAGGAGGGTCAATGCTGAGTGTGTGAACTGGAATCAATAATGAAATATCTGTCCCGGGCGGTTCACATTTCCTGTCTACCTCAGGCAGCGGGGACAATGCTGAGTGTGTGAACTGGAATCAATAGTGAAATATCTGCCCCGGGCGGTTCACATTTCCTGTCTAACTCAGGCAGGGGGGTTAATGCTGAGTGTGTGAACTGGAATCAATAGTGAAATATCTGTCCCGGGCGGTTCACATTCCCTGTCTAACTCAGGCAGGGGGGGACAATGCTGAGTGTGTGAACTCGAATCAATAGTGAAATATCTGCTCCGGACGGTTCACATTTCCTGTCTAATTCAGGCAGGGGGGTCAATGCTGAGTGTGTGAACTGGAATCAATAGTGAAATATCTGCCCCGGGCGGTTCACATTTCCTGCCTAACTCAGGCAGGAGGGTCAATGCTGAGTGTGTGAACTGGAATCAATAATGAAATATCTGTCCCGGGCGGTTCACATTTCCTGCCTACCTCAGGCAGCGGGGACAATGCTGAGTGTGTGAACTGGAATCAATAGTGAAATATCTGCCCCGGGCGGTTCACATTTCCTGTCTAACTCAGGCAGGGGGGTTAATGCTGAGTGTGTGAACTGGAATCAATAGTGAAATATCTGTCCCGGGCGGTTCACATTCCCTGTCTAACTCAGGCAGGGGGGGACAATGCTGAGTGTGTGAACTCGAATCAATAGTGAAATATCTGCTCCGGACGGTTCACATTTCCTGTCTAATTCAGGCAGGGGGGTCAATGCTGAGTGTGTGAACTGGAATCAATAGTGAAATATCTGCCCCGGGCGGTTCACATTTCCTGTCTAACTCAGGCAGGGAGGTCAATGCTGAGTGTGTGAACTGGAATCAATCGTGAAATATCTGCCCCGGGCGGTTCACATTTCCCGGTAAACGGCATCACAGAGATAATAATAATCTTTATTATTGTTACATACAGGCTTACATTAACACTGCAATGAAGTTACTGTGAAAAGCCCCTGGTCGCCACATTCCTGCGCCTGTTTAGGTACACAGAGGGAGAATTCAGAATGTCCAATTCACCAACTGCACTTGTTTCTGGACTTGTGGGAGGAAACCGGAGCACCCGGAGGAAACCCACGCAGACACGGGGAGAACGTGCAGACTCCACACAGACAGAGACCCAAGCCGGGAATCAAAGCAGGGACCCTGGAGCACTGAAGCAACAGTGCTAACCATTGTGCTACCGTGCTGCCCGTGATTTCTAAATGGTTTCTAAATTCCAGGCTGTGATCAAAACACCAAAAAACATTTCCATAGTTAATCAGCTGGGGCGTTTCTTCAACATCTGATGTTCCCGTAGCTAAACTTTATTCAAAATCGTCCCCTTAAAACTGTATAAAAATCTCTGAGCTCTCTGCTCAAACTGCAGATCGAGCTGAAGGTGCTGAGGGTCATTCAGTGAATTCACCAGTGACCTGTACCGACACCAAGATGCTGAGAATCTTCTTAACCGTGTCTGTCCTCTTCTGGAACCAACTCGCTGCACAGGATGCGGTAGCCGAGGGGCTCGGCCTCTGTGAAAAAGATGACTGCCTTACACCCGCAGTAATCATTGAGGACAAGGTAAGTATAATTAGAAAAAGAATAATCTTTATTGTTGTCACAAGTAGGCTTAAATTAACACTGCAATGATGTTCCTGTGAAAAGCCCCTAGTCGCCACATTCCGGCGCCTGTTCGGGTACACTGAGGGAGAATTCAGAATGGCCAGTTCATCTAACAGCATGTCTTTCGGGACTTGTGGGAGGAAACCGGAGCACCCGGAGACCCAAGCCGGGAATTGAACCCAGGACCCTGGAGCAGTAAAGCCACAGTGCTAACCACTGTGATACCGTGCTGCCCTTCAGAGTTTACTGCATTGTGTAACGTTCGTACCAATGGAAATTATTTAATGTCTGTGTTTTTGGGTCGAGTCCCCTTTACTCTCTTTACTGTCAAACATCTGTCTGACTCAGGCAGGGAGGGTTGTCAATGCTGAGTGTGTGAACTGGAATAAACAGTGAAATATCTGCCCCGGGCGGTTCACACATCCCGGGACCCGGCACTCACACAGTTAATGATTTCTAAATTCAAGGCTGGGATCAGGAAAGTATTCTGAGGGACAGAATCTATCTGTCCTTTAGACACGGATTAATCAGGGATAGTCAGCGTGGAAGGTCTTTCTTGACAAATACAGTTGAATTATTTGAGGCGGTGAGCAGGAGTGTTGATGAGGGGAATGCATTTGGAGTGGTCGATATGGGCTTTAGCCAGGCTTTTGATAGGGTCCCTCGTGGCAGACTGATCCAGTCAGGGCCCATGGCACCCAAGGCAAAGAGACACATTGGACCCACAATTGGCTGAGGGGCAGAAAGCTGAGGGTGGTGTAGGGATGATTCTGTGACTTGAAGGGCTGGATTCTGCGGCCCGGGATATCCGGGATGTGTTCCCCAATGGGACGGAGAATTGGGGTAACATTGGGATTGGTGACAACGGGAACGCGATGCTCTGACCCCTCAGTGACGGCGGGAACGGGTTCCATGTCGCACGCCAGCGGGAGCATAAATAAATGGGAATGGATGGGAATGACCCCTTTGCTCCGCACTCCCGGGATTCTCTGTCCCCGGGAGTCACATCGGAGCGTTTGCCCCATTGGTGAGGCCCACCACACCTGGGCCGAGATTGTAGTGACCAACTGAGCCCACCCACAGCCCAACCCACCCCCCAGACCACACGTCAGCCCTGACCCCTCCCTCCCCACCATACCACACAGCCCCCACCCCCATCCTCGCCCACCCCCCCCGGACCACAAATCGGCCCTGACCCCTCCCTCCCGACCACACCACACAGCCCCCACCCCCATTCCCGCCCACCCCCCAGACCACAAATCAGCCCTGACCCCTCCCTCCCCACCACACCACACAGCCCCCACCCCCATTCCCGCCCACCCCCCGGACCGCAAATCAGCCCTGACCCCCTCCCTCCCCACCACACCACACAGCCCCCACCCCCATTCCCGCCCACCCCCCGGACCGCAAATCAGCCCTGACCCCTCCCTCCCCACCACACCACACAGCCCCAACCCCCATTCCCACCCACACCCCGGACCGCAAATCAGCCCTGACCCCTCTCAACCACCACACCACACAGCCCCCACCCCCATTCCCGCCCACCCCCCGGACCGCAAATCAGCACTGACCCCTCTCAACCACCACACCGCACAGCAGCCCCCAACCACCTGGGTTGAATCCGGACTCTCCTGACCCACACGTACAGGGTTGACCCAATCCTTGGACACTTGTAATAGGAGGAATCCCCAACAGGGGGCAAAGTAATACGGGAACCACCCACAGAGACCCGTGTGATAGGGACCCCCCCCCCCCCCACAGAGACCCCTGTGATAGGGAGACCCCCACAGAGGCCCCTGTGATAGTGAGACCTTCCCCACAGCGACCCCTGTGATAGGGAGCCCCCCTCCCCCCCACAGAGACCCCTGTGATAGTGAGACTCTCCCCACAGAGATTCCTGTGATAGGGAGACCCCCACAGTGACCCTGTGTGATAGGGAGATCCTTCCCCACAGAGACCCCTGTGATAGGGAGACCCCGCCCCACAGAGGCCCCTGTGAAAGAGAGACCCCCCACAGAGACCCCTGTGTTAGGGAGACCCCTCCCCAGAGAGACCCCTGTGATAGGGAGACCCCTCCCCATAGAGACCCCTGTGATAGGGAGACCCCCCCACAGAGACCACTCTGATAAGGAGACCCCTCCCCATAGAGACCCCTGTGATAGGGAGACCCACCCCCCCACAGAGACACCTGTGATAGGGAGATCCCCCCACCCACAGAGACCCATCTGATAGCACCCCCCCTGCACAGAGACCCCTGGGTTAGGGAGACCCCTCCCCACAGAGACACCTGTGATAGGGAGATCCCCCCCCCACAGAGACCCCTTATGATAGGGAGACCCCCCCCCCCAACAGAGACCCATCTGATAGCACCCCCCCTGCACAGAGACCCCTGGGTTAGGGAGACCCCACCCCACAGAGACCCTGTGATAGGAAACCCCTCCCCACAGGGACCCGTGTGATAGGGAGACCCCCCCCCCCACAGAGGGCCCCCTGATAGCTCCGCCCCGCACAGAGACCCCTGTGATACGGAACCCCTCCCCACAGGGACCCCTGTAATAGGTGGCACTAACTGACCCTGTCTGGACTGCTCTAAGCTTCCAGGTAGGGGTGGTTCATCTTCTGGGAAGGCTCTGTGTTTGTATGTGGGGGGGGGCCTTTGTGTGGGCAGTCGCCTGTGGAGGGGGTTCCTGCAGGAAGGGGGTCGTTCGGGGGGTTCACCTATCACAGGGGTCTCTGTGGGGGGGGGGGTGTCCCTATCACAGGGGTCTCTGTGGGGGGGGTGTCCCTATCACAGGGGTTTCTGTGGGGGTTCACCTATCACAGGGGTCTCTGTGGGGGTCTCCCTATCACTGGGGTCACTGTGGGGGTCTCCCTATCACAGGGGTCTCCGTGGGGGTCTCCCTATCACAGGGGTCTCTGTGGGGGTCTCCCTATCACAGGGGTCTCTGTGGGGGTCTCCCTATCACAGGGGTCTCTGTGAGGGGGGGTCTCCCTGTCACAGGGGTCTCTGTGGGGGTCTCCCTGTCACAGGGGTCTCTGTGAGGGGGGGTCTCCCTATCACAGGACATGAATACTGCTCCCACACCTGGGAACCGAGGACAGTCCCCTCAACACTGATGTGTTTTGGTGCGAGTTCAGTTGTGTCACATGGTGATGGATTTTATTTTCTTGTTTTAGAATTACCTTGAGGTGCAATTCAAAGAACGCCGGAGGATTGAAACTGACGTTGATGCCGTGGATATTAAAAGTGCGCTGGCGATCGGTCTGGACAAACTATTCAGTTATGCACGTTGTGGGAATGTTGCAGGTATGTCAGATGTTCCTTCAAAGTAACAACAGATTCTAAAACAGCCACTCACTCTTTAACCTGTCACGTTTCAAACTTTCTGTACAGACTGACACACTGAGCAAAGAATTGTCAATCCCAGAGCGTTCCGCGGTCACATGTGACCAGTGGGTTGAGGCGCTGTTTGGGCTACTTACACACATAGAAACAAACCGAGAAAATAGAAGCAGGAGGAGGCCATTCGGCCCTTCGAGCCTGCCCCGCCATTCATTGTGATCATGGCTGATCATCAAGTTCCCACCTTCCCCCATCTCCCTCGATCCCTTTCACCCCAAGATCAAATCTAATTCCTTCTTCAAATTCCACAGATTCCCCGCTCTCTGGGGCGAGGGTGAGATCCCCTCTTGTCGGAGATGGTCATTGCCGGGCACTTGTGTGGCGCGAATGTAACATCTTTGGAAAACCCTCTCCAAATCCAACTCTGGGGAGGCCGGAAGTCACGGGAATGAACTGGAAACAAATGCAAGGCTAAAATTCAACAGAGAAATGTTTAACGAATGGGGAAAGTGAAGAGAGGGTCCGTGCAATTAAATGGATCAGTCCAATAGAGCAATGAGACCGACCTCACTCACAGCTCTGTTAAACCAGGGACCCCATTCTCCCAATTCTCTTAGTGCCGGCTGGATGCGGTGAATCTGGTGGGAGCCAGACCGTCGAATACCCGCTGGTGTAAAATTCCGTTACAAGTCTCCCAATGGCGGGTTAATGGCGATGAAGGCTGGCGTGAACAGGGGGCTCACGGTTCACCCGATATTTGAGGTGAATGCAACACTGCCACAGTGCTGCGCCGCTCCTGATGCATCGTTCACCACACTTCCTGCCCTCCGTCTCCATGCCCAGCTAGTCTTCATGGGCAGCACCGTGCTGCTGGACCCATGGACACGCCTGTGCCACCGTTTCCCGTTCAGTATTGTGCCAGGGCTGCGAGTACAGGAGTCTCCGTCTCCCCCTCCAGCAGCGACACACACCAGTGTCTATCTGGACAGCTCTGTGCTGTCTGTCCCTTCCAGCAGTGACACACACCAGTGTCTATCTGGACAGCTCTGTGCTGTCTGTCCCTTCCAGCAGTGACACACACCAGTGTCTATCTGGACAGCTCTGTGCTGTCTGTCCCTTCCAGCAGTGACTCACACCAGTGTCTATCTGGACAGCTCTGTGCTGTCTGTCCCTTCCAGCAGTGACACACACCAGTGTCTATCTGGACAGCTCTGTGCTGTCTGTCCCTTCCAGCAGCGACACACACCAGTGTCTATCTGGACAGCTCTGTGCTGTCTGTCCCTTCCAGCAGCGACACACACCAGTGTCTATCTGGACAGCTCTGTGCTGTCTGTCCCTTCCAGCAGTGACACACACCAGTGTCTATCTGGACAGCTCTGTGCTGTCTGTCCCTTCCAGCAGTGACACACACCAGTGTCTATCTGGACAGCTCTGTGCTGTCTGTCCCTTCCAGCAGTGACACACACCAGTGTCTATCTGGACAGCTCTGTGCTGTCTGTCCCTTCCAGCAGCGACACACACCAGTATCTATCTGGACAGCTCTGTGCTGTCTGTCCCTTCCAGCAGTGACACACACCAGTGCCTATCTGGACAGCTCTGTGCTGCCTGTCCCTTCCAGCAGTGACACACACCAGTGTCTATCTGGACAGCTCTGTGCTGTCTGTCCCTTCCAGCAGTGACACACACCAGTGTCTATCTGGACAGCTCTGTGCTGTCTCCCCCTCCAGCAGTGACACACACCAGTGCCTATCTGGACAGCTTGTGCTGTCTGTCACTTCCAGCAGCGACACACACCAGTGTCTATCTGGACAGCTGTGTGCTGTCTGTCCCTTCCAGCAGTGACACACACCAGTGTCTATCTGGACAGCTCTGTGCTGTCAGTCGCTTCCAGCAGTGACACACACCAGTGTCTATCTGGACAGCTCTGTGCTGTCTCCCCGTCCAGCAGTGACACACACCAGTGTCTATCTGGACAGCTCTGTGCTGTCTGTCACTTCCAGCAGTGACACACACCAGTGTCTATCTGGACAACTCTGTGCTGTCTGTCCCTTCCAGCAGTGACTCACACCAGTGTCTATCTGGACAGCTATGTGCTGTCTGTCACTTCCAGCAGTGACACACACCAGTGTCTATCTGGACAGCTCTGTGCTGTCTTTCCCTTCCAGCAGTGACACACACCAGTGTCTATCTGGACAGCTCTGTGCTGTCTGTCCCTTCCAGCAGCGACACACACCAGTGTCTATCTGGACTGCTCTGTGCTGTCTCTCCCTTCCAGCAGTGACACACACCAGTGTCTATCTGGACAGCTCTGTGCTGTCTGTCCCTTACAGCAGTGACACACACCAGTGTCTATCTGGACAGCTCTGTGCTGTCTCCCCCTTCCAGCAGTGACACACACCAGTGTCTATCTGGACAGCTCTGTGCTGTCTGTCCCTTCCAGCAGTGACACTCACCAGTGTCTATCTGGACAGCTCTGTGCTGTCTGTCCCTTCCAGCAGTGACACACACCAGTGTCTATCTGGACAGCTCTGTGCTGTCTCCCCCTTCCAGCAGTGACACACACCAGTGTCTATCTGGACAGCTCTGTGCTGTCTCTCCCTTCCAGCAGTGACACACACCAGTGTCTATCTGGACAGCTCTGTGCTGTCTGTCCCTTCCAGCAGTGACACACACCAGTGTCCATCTGGACAGCTCTGTGCTGTCTGTCCCTTCCAGCAGTGACAGACACCAGTGTCTATCTGGACAGCTCTGTGCTGTCTGTCCCTTCCAGCAGTGACACACACCAGTGTCCATCTGGACAGCTCTGTGCTGTCTGTCCCTTCCAGCAGTGACACACACCAGTGTCTATCTGGGCAGCTCTGTGCTGTCTCCCCCTTCCAGCAGTGACACACACCAGTGTCTATCTGGGCAGCTCTGTGCTGTCTCCCCCTTCCAGCAGTGACACACACCAGTGTCTATCTGGACAGCTCTGTGCTGTCTCCCCCTTCCAGCAGTGACACACACCAGTGTCCATCTGGACAGCTCTGTGCTGTCTGTCCCTTCCAGCAGTGACACACACCAGTGTCTATCTGGACAGCTCTGAGCTGTCTCCCCCTTCCAGCAGTGACACACACCAGTGTCTATCTGGACAGCTCTGTGACCCTCAGCATCCACCACAATAAAGGTACAAAGTTTGACAAGGGGCGGAGTGTGAGGTGAGCTGTGGGGTCAGAGGGAGGGGGGTTACTGATGGGTTGACGTAGACGAGAGGGTCAATGTGGAAGGAGGGTTGTGCAACGTGTGTAGGGGGTAGGTTGAGGGGGTCACGATTCCAGGCAGAGGGGAAGGAGGTGGATGAGGAAAGTGAAGACTGGCAGGCAGAGGGGAGCCAATGGGAGGGAGGCTGGAGCTCGATAACGATGGTGAAATGTTCACAAACAATGGGGTCAAAGGGCAAGCACACAATTCACGGGAAGGCCAAAGACAAAAACACCAGAGGCTGTGGGTGGAGATCCATGTGGGGCATCAGCGCCTGACAGGAGATGGGCTCGGGGGGCAGGGAAAGGGGTATGTGGGTGGGTAGGGATAGGGGGTGTGGGGGGGTAGGGCTCGGGGGGCAGGGAGGGTGGTGTGGGGGGTAGGGAGAGGGGGGCAGGAAGGGGAGCGTGGGGGGTAGGGCTTGGGGGACAGGGAGGGGGGGTAGGGCTCGGAGGGCAGTGAGGGTGGTGTGGGGGGTAGGCTCGGGTGGCAGGGAGGGGGTAGGGCTCGGGGGGGCAGGGAGGGGGGTAGTGATCAGGGGGCAGGGAGGGTGGTGTGGGGGGTAGGCTCGGGGGCAGGGAGGGGGTGTAGACTCGGGGGGCAGGGAGGGGGGATAGGGCTCGGGGGGACAGGGAGGGGGGTAGTGATCGGGGGAAGGGGGAGTGGTCTGCGGGTAGGGCTCGGGGGGCAGGGAGGGGGGTAGGGCTCGGGGGGGCAGGGAGGGGGGTAGTGATCGGGGGGCAGGGAGGGGGGTGTAGGGGGTAGGGCTCGGGGGCAGGGAGGGGGGTGTAGGGGGGTAGGGCTCGGGGGGGCAGGGAGGGGGGTAGTGATCGGGGGCAGGGAGGGTGGTGTGGGGGTGTAGGGCTCAGGGGCAGGGAGGGGTGCTTGAGGGGTAGGGCTCGGGGGACAGGGAGGTGGGTAGTGATCGGGGAGCAGGGAGGGGGGGAGTGATCGGGGGGCAGGGAGGGTGGTGTGGGGGGGTAGGGTTCAGGGGGGCAGGGAGGGGTGTGTGGGGAGGTAGGGCTCGGGGGGAAGGGAGGGGGGTGTACGGCTCGGGGCAGGGAGGGGGGTGTAGGGCTCGGGGCAGGGACGGGGGTTTGGGGGGTAGGTCTCGGGGGGGCAGGGAGGGGGGTTTGGGGGGTAGGTCTCGGGAAGGGGGCAGGGAGGGGGGTGTGGGGGTAGGGCTCGGGGGGTAGGGAGGGGGGTGTGGGGGGTAGGGCTCGGGGGTCAGGGAGGGGGGTGTGGGAGTAGGGCTCGGGGGGCAGGGAGGGGGGTGTGGGGGTAGGGCTCGGGGGGCAGCAGGGGGTAGATTGAGGAACAGACTGTCCCTCGAGGCTGTGAGACTTTCCCAGCTGGGTGTTAATGTGCTGCACAGTCTGGTGAAGGGAGGGGGCTGCACAGAGTGATATGAGTGAGCGGGACGGACATTTCAATGTGGTGTCGGTGTGGTGATGTGCATCACTGTAAATACACAAGGGGTTAATGTAAACACACTGCAACTAAATAAACACTAGAGGGAGCATCAGAGACATCATGACACACAGACATTCAACCGATAGGTCAGTAAGATAGGACACGTCCAATGGGCAGTCAAGACACCCAGAGGTGGCACTACCACAAGGTACCCGTATAAAAGGACACTCAGAGAGACAGGGGCAGATCAGGAAGCATCACACTCACCGCATGGCTGAGAGCAGACTGGTTAGTTAGACTGAGTTACTATAGCAAGATTAGCAGGAGAGTCAAACTCAAGGAGGAGAATTGTTAACCGTTCAATAAATGTGTTGAACCATCTCCAAGTCTGAACCTTCCTTTGTCAGAGCCGACACCAAGGAAGCAGCTTATGCTACATGAAGAAGCAGAACACAACAGTCGGCACTCACACTGCGAGTAGGACCATGCTGGTCACATGCTGCTCTCCATCCTGGCAACTTGGGCATTTGCATATTCCCTTAAAGTGATATCACAACATTTTCCACATGTCACCAAAGTGACCCTGCCCCCTGACCTGTAACCTCTGACTATCTATCAGCTGATCACCCAGTTAAATGCTGTAACAGTGTCTCTGTCCACAGGTACTATTGTTCCTCTCTCTGCACCTTGGGGAGTTTTTGGATACGTGAAAAATGGCGAAATACAGCAGAGATTCCGGGTATTTCTTGAGATAGTTCCTCAAGTCACCAACCCGCCTGAACCAACAGATCCAACAGTTGAAATAGTGACAGCCCCTCCTGTTTGGTACTATGGCAGGTGAGTTTAGTGACTTATATATTGTGATTGATGTTCCTTTCTGTCAGCTCTTGTATCAACATCAGCCGGGGAGCAATTCTCCCATTTTGAGACTAAGTGCTGTGGTGTGGACGGGAACGTGGGCAGGAATGCGGGCAAAAGCATGGTCAGGAACGTGGCAGAAGCGTGGGGAGGAACGAGGGCAGGAACGTGGGGAGGAATGTGGGCAGGAACAGGGGCAGGAACGTGGGCAGGAACGTGGGCAGGAACGTGGGCAGGAACGTGGGCAGGAACGAGGGCAGGAACGAGGGCAGAAACGTGGGCAGTAATGTGGGCAGGAGCGTGGGCAGGAGTGTGGGCAGGGACGTGGTCAGGAGCGTGGGCAGGAATGTGGGCAGGAAAGTTGGCAGGAACGTGGGCAGGAACGTGGCCGCTTGCCGGAAAACACTCTGAATCTTGCCACCCATCATTAATTATTCACCTGGGTGTTTTCCGCTGTTTTCAGCAGTGGGTCAGGCCTGGATGGTGTGTAGTCCGCCCTCCTGCCCGGGTGTCATATTGAAAAGATGTCCAACAACACTGAGCCATGTTGACAAAAGAAGGTGGACCTCCTGAAAATGCAGATCGATTTCCAGCAACATTGGTCACCCAGAAACAGGCCAGCAGAAGGACCCCCTCCAGAACACATATTACATAAGATAACATAAGATAAAAACTAGGAACAGGAGTAGGCCATCTGGCCCCTCGAGCCTGCTCCACCATTCAATGAGATCATGGCTGATCTTTGTGGACTCAGCTCCACTCTCCGGCCCGTACACCATATCCCCGAATCCCATTATTCTTTAGAAAGGCATCTATCTTTTTCTTAAAAACGTTTAAAGAAGGAGCCTCAACTACTTCACTGGGCAAGGAATTCCAGAGATTCACAACCCTTTGGGTGAAGAAGTTCCTCCTAAACTCCGTCCTAAATCTACCTCCCCTTATTTTGAGGCTATGCCCCCTAGTTCTGCTTTCCCCGACCAGTGGAAACAACCTGCCCGCATCTATCCTATCTATTCCCTTCATAATTTTATATGTCTCAATAAGATTCCCCCGCATCCTTCTAAACTCCAATGAGTACAGTCCCACTCTACTCAAACTCTCGTCATAATCTAATCCCCTCAATTCTGGGATCAACCTAGTGAATCTCCTCTGCACTCCCTCCAGTGCCAATATGTCCTTTCTCAGGTAAGGAGACCAAAACTGAACACAATACTCCAGATGCGGCCTCACCAACACCCTATACAATTGCAGCATAACCTCACTAGTCTTGAACTCCATCCCTCTAGCAACGAAAGACAAAACTCGATTATCCTTCTTAATCACCTGTTGCACTTGCACACCAACTTTTTGCGACTCGTGCACCAGCACACCCAGGTCCCTCTGCACAGCAGCATGTTTTAACATCTTACCGTTTAAATAATAATCCATTCTGCTGTTATTCCTCGCAAAATGGATAGCCTCACACTTGGCAACGTTGAATTCCACCTGCCAGACCCTAGCCCATTCACCTAACCTAGCCAAATCCTTCTGCAGACTTCCGGAAGATCCAAGGGTCCAATCTCCCCCAACCTACTGCTGTGGTGCTCCAGGGTCCAGGGTTGTGGGCGCTCTCCATCCTCAACTCTGTGGGCAGCGCCACGCATCCTGACTTTGGTACACTACATTGTGAAGAATGTTTCTCACACTGGCGTTTTTCCCGCCGGAATGGCGGAGAATCTATCCTGGGCGGGCACCCCGAGGTCCCTCTGCTACTGCACTCTCTTTAGAACTGAGCCATTAAGTCTGGATAGACTCTCTCCACCCTTTCTGTAAAATGCATCACCTCACATTTCTCTGTGTTAAACTCTATCTGCCACTTGTCTGCCCATTTGGCCAGCTTCTCGATGGTCTTACTCCAGCTGTGGACTAACTGACTGGTGCAGGCGCCTCAATGGGCTGAATGGTCAACTCCTGTCCCTGTTGTCCTGGCAACCGACTTTCCAAACAGGATTTGTCAGGGGGATAAAAATTAAATCCTCTGTTCTTAATTTTGTTGCAGGGGTTTTAACAAGAAAGTTGATGAACAACAAACTGAAGAACTTGTGATTCAATTCCTGAAGGATTTGGAACAAGACAACCAGCCCTTCAATAGCACATTTTTTGACATCGCTTATTTTGACACACAAGGGTTAATGGCAATGGGTTTTATGAAGACAGAAGAATGAAGGTCTTCTGGAAGGTTCTGTACCTTTCATGGCATCAAACAGTGAGATGTGCTGAACTCTATTCTAAAACTGTTTAACTTTCCATTGGGTTTAATCTGGAATACTGAGCATAGTTTTAATCTCCTTACCTCAAGAAGGACCTTTTGAGGGAACGCAATGTCTGTTGTGAAAATTAAATAAAAACAGAGACTCTTCAAGTCCGCTCACCATTCAGGAAGATCATGGCTGATCTTCGACCTTAACTCCACCTTCCCACACTGTCCCTCGAGTGTGTAATCTGTCTGATAAACAGGGAATGCACTCCCACTAAACTCGGCTCATCCACCCTTAACTAAGGAGCCCAAACATCACCACATCATATTCTACCTGCCATGCTCTTAACCACTCACTTAACCAACCAAATGTGGAGCAAACACGTGATCGTCCACCCACACGTTAACCGTACATGTGACTCCAGCCCTGATATATTTGACTGTCTCTGAGTCCCGCCTGCTCTATTTCCCGTTAATATTATTTATAATTAGGTCTCCCTTCAACGTCTGAAATTCATTGCTGAACACGTCTCCACACTGCACAGATACAGGGCAAAACTCAATTGTACCGGGTGGTGGGCCCTCTATTGGGGAACGGAGATTAATCACTGCACTAATTTGCTTTTTCTGTAATCTTGCTTTCAATGAATTGTGAGACTGAGACTGAGATGGTCCTAGTGTCAGATATAGTTCCAGAATTTTCTATCTTCACACAGCCATGGAATATATTCATATTTATCCATCATACTGCCCAGATTGTTTCAAGTTGACGTGAAAAGAGTTGGGATTTGTTACAGAGCACAGAGTATTGAAGCTGTTAAATGTGAAATCATGGAGTGATCAGATGTGGGACTGTTCCTGGGCTCTCTCACTCGGAGTTAGTTCCAGATGGAATTATTTAATTACAAGGGAATGTTTAAACTGTAAAGAGACAGTGTGTTCACCATTTGTAAAATAATGAGATTTTCATCACATCATCTGGAAGATTTTCCTTCAATGTTTGAATAGTTCTGTGTCCTGTGCTCTGAAATATAATGGGAATGGACCATATAACAGACTGTGTGGAATAGACACTGGACACTGTAGGAAGAACACGTCACTCACTGGAGAAACCTGCTAATGGAGACCACACCCTGTGTGGGCAGTAAGATATTCCCTTTTCCTGCCAGTCCTGAGAATCAAACACTGGACATTGTGGTGGGGATGATTAAAAAGGTTGTTTCTCAACCCGGTTTGGTCTGACTCAGATCAGTCCAAGTTCAGGAAACAGATGGGCCCAGGTCAGGAAAGTGAAAGTGGGAGTTTTGTGACCCAGGTGTGAAGCAGCTTAAAACTGGTCCTTAAACCGGAGAAAGAATCCCAATTTAAAATTAGAATCCAGAGACTGAAGGTGGAATAAAGTTTCCATTCAGATCTCCTCAAACCCACACTGGGAGCTGACTTTGGGAATATCGACAGACTGAATCTGTGACTGAGAAAATGATCGATTCAGATCTGACTCCCGTTAACAGGTGACCCATTCACAGGTTTGTCTGGTGCAGTAAATAATCCATCGTCTTCTAGTCTTTGTTTGTCTTTTGTTTTTCAAACTGCTGGGAATGGATTCTCACTGTGAAATAAAGAGGGTGATGCATTTACACATTTGGTCTCGTGTTAGATTCTTCCTCACAAATAAATCTGGGTCACTGATCACATCACTAGTTTCATATCAGATAAACTCTCCACATTTCAGTGAAATGATTCTGTGAAGATGTTGAGGTGTAAAGTTAAAGAATGAGAAAGAATGAAGAGACGGAGAGTAATTTATTGGGAGATGTGACACTTGGAGAGCGAGCTCCATATTGGTCAGGTGACAGCTCACACCGCGTGCAGTCCGACACTTCAATCTGTCACACTCCACTCTGAGCAGTCTTTCTAACTCTGTCAATGGGATATCACTGGAGAGATAGAGGCCAACACTCAACAATTCATGGATCAGTCATCGACCTGGTGTTGGGAATTTCTTCCCTGTTTGGAAAATCTCCCCAATCTGGGTGGGGCGGGGAGGAATTTAATTTGGGATCTGGTTCATAGAATTCTGACATAGAAACATATAGAGATACAGGAGGAGGCCATTCGGCCCTTCGAGCCTGCTCCGCTAATCATTGTGATCATGGCTGATCATCAAGTTCAACACCCTGATCCCGCCTTCCCCCATCTCCCTCAAGCCCTTTCGCCCTGAGAGCAAATCTAATTCCTTCTTCAAATTACACAACGTTTTGGCCTCAACTACTTTCTGTGGGAGTGAATTCCACAGATTCACCGCTCTCTGGGTGAAGAAATGTCTCCTCACCTCAGTCCTAAAAGGTTACACCTTATCCTCAAACTATGACCCCTAGTTCTGGACTCCCCCACCATCGGGAACGTTCTTTCTGAATCTGTCTAATGCTGGTAGAATTGTGTAAGTTTCTATGAGACCCCCTCATTCTCTAAACTCCAATGAATATAATCCTAACCGACTCAGTCTCTCCTCATATGACAGTCCCGCCATCCCAGGAATCAGCCTGGTTAACCTTCACTGCACTCCCTCCAGAGCAAGAACATCCTTCCTCAGATCAGGACACCAAAACTGGGCACAATACTCCAGGTGTGGCCTCACCAATGCCCAATACAATTGCAGTGAAACATCTCTATTCCTAGACTCCAATCCTCTCGCTATGAAGGCCAACATACCATTTGCCTTCTTTACTGCCTGCTGTACCTGCGCGCTTACTTTCAGCGACTGATGCACGAGGACAGCAAGGTCTCGCTGAGTATCCGCCTCTCTCAATTTACACCCACTCAAATAATAATCTGCCTTCCTATTTTTGCTCCCGAAGCGGACAACCTCACAATTGTCCACATTATACTGCATCTGCCGTGCATGTGGCCACTCACTCAGCCTGTCCAAATCCCGCTGAAGTATCTCTGCAACCTCCTCACAGCTCACCCTCCCCCGCCCCCTGTAACTAATTATCAGCTGTAAATGTTGAGATAAAACATTTCTTTCTCTTGTCCAAATCATCAATATATAATGTGAACAGTTGGGGTCTGAGCACAGATCCCTGCGATACCCCACTAGTCACTGCCTGACAATCAGAAAAAGACCCATTCGTTCCAACTTTTTGCTTCCTGTCTGCTGACCAGCTTTCTATCCATCTCAAGGCACTACCCATAATCCCGTGGGCGTTACCTATACATAGTAATCTGCTTTGTGAAACATTGTAGAAAGTCTTCTGAAAATCTAAATAAACCACATCCACCAGTTCTCCCTGGTCAACCCTTCTCATTACGTCCTCAAAGAATTCTGGTAGACTTGTCAAGCCTGATTTCCCTTTTGTAAATCCATGCTGACTTTGTCTGATTACACCACTGCTTTCCAAATGCTGTGCTATCAAATCCTTGAGAATGGACTCCAGCAACTTCGCTACTAGAATGATAATAATAATCTTTATTGTCACAAGTAGGCTTACATTAACACTGCAATGATATTACTGTGAAAAGCCCTTAGTAACCACACTCCAGCGCTATTCAAAACGGGAGGTAGAGAGAAAACAGGGAAGTATAGACCAGTGAGTTTCAGATTTCTGGACCATTGGGATCTCTTCTGGGGTAGGTGGGACCTACAAGAAGGACGGGTTACATCTAAACTCAGGAGGCACCAATATCCTGGCTGGGAGATTTGCTAGTGTCACTTGGGAGGATTTAAACTAATATTCACCTGAGGAAGGAGCAGTGCTCCGAAAGCTACTGATCTGAAACAAACCTGTTGGACTTTAACCTTGTGTTGTAAGACTTCTCACTGTGCTCACCCCAGTCCAACGCCGGTATCTCCACATCATTTAAACTATTATGGGGGGCGGGAACCAGAACGTTAGCTTAGAAGGTGTCATAACTGAAGGGGAAATAGAGAACCAAAATAATAGAACATCACCCTCAGGCAGAGCAGAAAAGGTGACGAGTGTGAGACGGGAGGTGGTCAATGCAGGACTGAGGGTGTTGGACCTAAATGCGCGCAGTATACGGAACATGGTAAATGAGCTTGTTGCACATATTGAAATTGGCCGGTACGATGTTGTGGGCATCACAGAGACGTGGCTGCAAGGGGATCAGGGCTGGGATCTAAATATCCAAGATATGTGTCCTATCGAAAGGACAGGCAGATGGGCAAAGGGAGCGGGGTCACATTGTTAGTAAGGAATGAAATTATATCGATAGCAAGGAGCGATATAGGATCAGAAGGCAGAGAATCTCTGTGGGTAGAGTTGAGGAATCGCAAAGGTAAAAAGACCCTGATGGGAGTTATGTACAGGCCCCCGAGCAGTAGTCAGGATGTGGGGCAGAAAATAAATCGAGATAGAGAAAGCATGTAAAAAAGGCAATATTACAATAATCATGGGGACTTCAATATGGAGGTGGACTGGGAAATCAGGTTGGCCGTGGATCCCAAGAAAAGGAATTTGTGGAATGTCTAAGAGATGTTTTTTTGGAGCAGCTTGTCACAGAGCCCACTAGGGAACAGGCAATTCTGGATTTGGTGATGTGTAGTGAGGCAGACTTGATTAGGGAACTTAAGGTGAAGGAACCCTTAGGGAGCAGTGACCACAATATGATAGAATTCACCCTGCATTTTGAGAGGGAGAAGCTGCAATCAGATGTAACGGGATTACAATTAAATACGGGTAACTACAAAGACATGAGGGAGGAGCTGGCCAGAGTTGATTGGAAAAGGAGCCTAGCAGGGAAGACAGTGGAACAGCAATGGCAGGAGTTTTTGGCGGTTATTCGGGAGGCACAGCAGAAATTCATTCCAAGGAGGAGGAAACATGCTAAGGGGAGGACAAGGCATCCATGGCTGACAAGAGAAGTCAAGGACAGCATAAAAGCTAAAGAAAAAGCAGACAAAGTGGCGAGTATTAGTGGGAAGCCAGAGGATTGGGAATCATTTAAAAGTGAGCAGAGGACGACTAAAAAAGCAATAAGAGGAGTGAAGATGAAATATGAGTGCAGGTTAGCTAGTAATATAAAAGAAGATAGGAAGAGTTTCTTTCAATATATAGAAGGTAAGCGTGAAGCAAAAATAGACATTGGACCATTGAAAACGTGGCTGGAGAAGTAATAATAGGGAACAAAAAAATGGCAGAGGAACTAAATAGTTACTTTGCATCAGTCTTCACGGTGGAAGACACCAGTGGGATGCCAGAGCTCCAGAACCAGGGGGCAGAGGTGATGCAGTGACCATTACTAAGGAGAAGGTTCTGGGGAAACTGAAGGGTCTGAAGGTGGATAAGTCACCTGGCCCGGATGGACTACACCCCAGGGTTCTAAAAGAGATAGCTGAGGAAATTGTGGAGCAGGAAGGGTCCCAGAGGACTGGAAAGTGGCTAATGTAACACCGTGTTTAAGAAGGGAGGGAGACAGAAGACGGGAAATTATAGGCCGGTTAGCCTGACTTCGGCCATTGGTAAGATTGGTCTGTTATTAAAGATGAGATTGCGGAGTACTTGGAAGTGCATGGTAAAATAGGACTGAGTCAGCACGGCTTCGTCAAGGGGAGGTCTTGTCTGACAAATCTGTTCGAGTTCTTTGAGGAGGTAACAAGGAAGTTAGACAAAGGAGAACCAGTGGACATGATTTATTTAGATTTCCAGAAGGCTTTTGACAATGTGCCGCATAGGAGACTGTTAAATAAGTTAAGAGCCCGTGGTGTTCAGGGTAAGATTCTGGCATGGATAGAGGATTGGCTGACTGGCAGAAGGCAGAGAGTGGGGATAAAGGGGTCTTTTTCAGGATGGCAGCCGGTGACTAGTGGTGTGCCTCAGGGGTCTGTGCTGGGACCACAACTTTTCACAATGTACATTAATGATCTGGAAGAAGGAACTGAAGGCTCTGTTGCTAAGTTTGCAGATGATACAAAGATCTGTAGAGGGACAGGTAGTATTGAGGAAGCAGGGGGACTGCAGAAGGACTTGGACGAGCTAGGAGAGTGGGCAATGAAGTGGCAGATGGAATACAATGTGGAAAAGTGTGAGGTTATGCACTGTGGAAGGAGGAATTTAGGCAGAGACTATTTTCTAAATGGGGAAATGCTCAGGAAATCGGAAGCACAAAGGGACTTGGGAGTCCTTGTTCACGATTCTCTTTAGGTTAACGTGCAGTTCAGTCGGCAGTTAGGAAGGCAAATGCAATGTTCGCATTCATGTCAAGAGGGCGAGAATACAAGACCAGGGATGTACTTCTGAGGCTGTATAAGGCTCCGGTCAGACCCCATTTGGAGTATTGTGAGCAGTTTTGGGCCCCGTATCTGAGGAAGGATGTACTGGCCTTGGAAAGGGTCCAGAGGAGGTTCACAAGAATGATCCCTGGAATGAAGAACTTGTCGTTGGAGGAACGGTTGAGGACTCTGGGTCTGTACTCGTTGGAGTTTAGAAGGATGAGGAGGGATGATTACACAGAGGGGAGTGGGTGCCTGGAACTCGCTGCCGGAGGAGGTGGTGGAAGCAGGGACAATAGTGACATTTAAGGGGCATCTTGACACATACATGAATAGGATGGGAATAGAGGGATACGGGCCCAGGAAGTGTAGAAGATTGTAGTTTAGACGGGCAGCATGGTCGGCACAGGCTTGGAGGGCCGAAGGGCCTGTTCCTGTGCTGTACTTTTCTTTGTTCTTTGTTCTTATTGAAACTTACAAGATACTGCGAGTCCTGGATAGAGTGGACATGGAGAGGATGTTTCCACTTGTAGGAAAAACTAGAACCAGAGGACACCATCTCAGACTAAAGGGACGATCCTTTAAAACAGAGATGAGGAGGAATTTCTTCAGCCAGAGGGCGGTGAATCTGTGGAACTCTTTGCCGCAGAAGGCTGTGGAGGCCAAATCACTGAGTGTCTTCAGACAGAGATAGATAGGTTCTTGATTAATAAGGGGATCAGGGGTTATGGGTAGAAGGCAGGAGAATGGGGATGAGAAAATATCAGCCATGATAGAATGGCGGAGCAGACTAGATGGGCCGAGTGGCCTAATTCTGCTTCTTTGGCTTGTGATCCTGACGCCAGGCAGCACAGTAGCACAGTGGTTAGCACTGTTGTTTCACAGCGCCAGGGTCCCAGGTTCGATTCCCGACTTGGGTCACTGTCTGTGTGGAGTCTGCACAGGTGGACAGTGAGAGCCTTTTTCCTCGGATGGTGATGTCTCGCACGAGGGGACATTGCTTCAAATTGAGGGGAGATAGATATAGGACAGATGTCAGAGGTAGGTTGTTTACTCCGAGAGTAGTAAGGGTGTGGAATGCCCTGCCTGCAACAGTAGTGGACTCGCCAACATTCAGGGCATTTAAATGGTCATTGGATAGGCATATGGACGATAAGGGAATAGTGTAGATGGGCTTTAGAGTGGTTTCACAGGTCGGCACAACATCGAGGGCCGAAGGGCCTGTACTGCGCTGTAATGTTCTATGTTCTATGTTCTCCCCGTGTCTGCGTGGGTTTCCTCCGGGTGCTCCGGTTTCCTCCCACAAGTCCCGAAAGACATGCTGTTAGGTGAATTGGACATTCTGAATTCTCCCTCTGTGACCCGAACAGGCGCCGGAATGTGGCGACGAGGGGATTTACACAGTAACTTCATTGCAGTGTTAGTGTAAACTTACCTGTGACAATAATAAAGATTATTATTAATAATTATATTTATTATCTGATACAGGCCCTTGATTTCAATGCCGATTGCTTTCCTTATTCTCCTTGCTGCCTTTCTTCCTAGTCCTTGATTCTCCCCCTGCTCTGAATCCTTACAGAGGTTCCCAATACCCTGGCATGTTAGCTTAAACCCTCCCCAACCGCTCCAGCAAGTACCCCCCACAAGGACATCAGTCCCAGTCCTGCCCAGGTGTCACCCATCCAGTTTGTACAGGTCCCACCTCCCCCAGAACCAGTCCCAATGCCCCAGGAATCTGAACCCCTCCCCCTGACACCATCTCTCCAGCCACAGATTTATCCGATATATCCTGCTATTTCGACTCTGACTAGCACGTGGTACTGGGAGTAATCCTGAGATCACTGCCTTTGAGGTCCGATTTCTCAACTTGCTTCCTAACTCCCTACATTCTGCTTTGAAGCTCACATTCCAGGCCCTCATCCCTGTTTGTACCTATGACGCTGGTACCGATGTGCACCACGGCCACTGACTGTTCCCCCTCCCCCTCCAGAATGTCCTGTACCCGCTCCGAGACACCCTTGCCCCCAGCACCAAGGAGGCAACACACTCTGCTGGATTCCCGTTTGCTGCCACAGAAATGGCGATCTGTTCCCCCATCTACAAGTCAGTAGGAGGCCATTCGGCCCACCGAGTCTGCACCGACCCTCTGACAGAGCACCCTATCTGGCTCGTCCCAGGTCCGGCAAACATGTAACCCCACCTAACCTTCGGACAATAAGGGGCAATTTAGCACGGCCAATCCAACTAAGCTGCACATCTTTGGACTGTGGGAGGAAACCGGAGCACCCGGAGGAAACCCACGCAGTCACAGGGAGAACGTGCAGACTCTGCACAGACACCCAATGTCGGAACTGAACTGAAAGCCACTGTGCTGTCCCGGGTCGCTGACACTGTGAGGCAGCAGTGCTAACCACTGTGTCACCGTGCTGTCCCGGGTCCCTGGTGCTGTGAGGCAGCAGTGCTAACCACTGTGTCACTGTGCTGACCCGGGTCCCTGGCGCTGTGAGGCAGCAGTGCTAACCACTGTGTCACCGTGCTGACCCGGGTCCCTGGTGCTGTGAGGCAGCAGTGCTAACCACTGTGTCACCGTGCCGCCCCGGGTCCCTGGTGCTGTGAGGCAGCAGTGCTAACCACTGTGTCACCGTGCTGTCCCGGGTCCCTGGTGCTGTGAGGCAGCAGTGCTAACCACTGTGTCACCGTGCCGCCCCGGGTCCCTGGTGCTGTGAGGCAGCAGTGCTAACCACTGTGTCACCGTGCTGTCCCGGGTCCCTGGTGCTGTGAGGCAGCAGTGCTAACCACTGTTTCACCGTGCTGGCCCGGGTCCCTGGTGCTGTGAGGCAGCAGTGCTAACCACTGTGTCACCGTGTTGACCCGGGTCCCTGGTGCTGTGAGGCAGCAGTGCTAACCACTGTGTCACTGTGCTGACCCGGGTCCCTGGCGCTGTGAGGCAGCAGTGCTAACCACTGTGTCACCGTGCTGAACCGTGTCCCTGGCGCTGTGAGGCAGCAGTGCTAACCACTGTGTCACCGTGCTGACCCGGGTCCCTGGCGCTGTGAGGCAGCAGTGCTAACCACTGTGTCACCGTGCTGTCCCGGGTCCCTGGTGCTGTGAGGCAGCAGTGCTAACCACTGTGTCACCGTGCTGACCCGGGTCCCTGGCGCTGTGAGGCAGCAGTGCTAACCAGTGTGTCACTGTGCTGACCCGGGTCCCTGGTGCTGTGAGGCAGCAGTGCTAACCAGTGTGTCACCGTGCTGACCCGGGTCCCTGGCGCTGTGAGGCAGCAGTGCTAACCACTGTGTCACCGTGCTGACCCGGGTCCCTGGCGCTGTGAGGCAGCAGTGCTAACCAGTGTGTCACTGTGCTGACCCGGGTCTCTGGCACTGTGAGGCAACAGTGCTAACCACTGTGTCACCGTGCCGACCCGGGTCCCTGGTGCTGTGAAGCAGCAGTGCTAACCACTGTGTCACCGTGCTGACCCGGGTCCCTGGCGCTGTGAGGCAGCAGTGCTAACCAGTGTGTCACTGTGCTGACCCGGGTCCCTGGTGCTGTGAGGCAGCAGTGCTAACCAGTGTGTCACCGTGCTGACCCGGGTCCCTGGCGCTGTGAGGCAGCAGTGCTAACCAGTGTGTCACTGTGCTGACCCGGGTCTCTGGCACTGTGAGGCAACAGTGCTAACCACTGTGTCACCGTGCCGACCCGGGTCCCTAGTGCTGTGAAGCAGCAGTGCTAACCACTGTGTCACCGTGCCGACCCGGGTCCCTGGTGCTGTGAAGCAGCAGTGCTAACCACTGTGTCACTGTGCTGACCCGGGTCTCTGGCACTGTGAGGCAGCAGTGCTAACCACTGTGTCACCGTGCTGACCCGGGTCCCTGGTGCTGTGAGGCAGCAGTGCTAACCACTGTGTCACCGTGCTGACCTGGGTCCCTGGCGCTGTGAGGCAGCAGTGCTAACCACTGTGTCACCGTGTTGACCCGGGTCCTGGTGCTGTGAGGCAGCAGTGCTAACCACTGTGTCACCGTGCTGTCCCGGGTCCCTGGTGCTGTGAGGCAGCAGTGCTAACCACTGTGTCACCGTGCTGCCCCGGGTCCCTGGCGCTGTGAGGCAGCAGTGCTAACCACTGTGTCACCGTGCTGACCCGGGTCCCTGGCGCTGTGAGGCAGCAGTGCTAACCACTGTGTCACCGTGCTGTCCCGGGTCCCTGGTGCTGTGAGGCAGCAGTGCTAACCACTGTGTCACCGTGCTGACCCGGGTCCTGGTGCTGTGAGGCAGCAGTGCTAACCACTGTGTCACCGTGCTGACACGGGTCCCTGGCGCTGTGAGGCAGCAGTGCTAACCAGTGTGTCACTGTGCTGACCCGGGTCTCAAGCACTGTGAGGCAACAGTGCTAACCACTGTGTCACCGTGCCGACCCGGGTCCCTGGTGCTGTGAAGCAGCAGTGCTAACCACTGTGTCACCGTGCTGACCCGGGTCCCTGGCGCTGTGAGGCAGCAGTGCTAACCACTGTGTCACCGTGCTGCCCCGGGCCCCTGGCGCTGTGAGGCAGCAGTGCTAACCACTGTGTCACCGTGTTGACCCGGGTCCTGGCGCTGTGAGGCAGCAGTGCTAACCAGTGTGTCACTGTGCTGACCCGGGTCTCTGGCGCTGTGAGGCAGCAGTGCTAACCACTGTGTCACCGTGCTGACCCAGGTCTCTGGCACTGTGAGGCAGCAGTGCTAACCACTGTGTCACCGTGCTGACCCGGGTCCCTGGTGCTGTGAGGCAGCAGTGCTAACCACTGTGTCACCGTGCTGACCCGGGTCCCTGGTGCTGTGAAGCAGCAGTGCTAACCACTGTGTCACCGTGCCGACCCGGGTCCCTGGTGCTGTGAGGCAGCAGTGCTAACCACTGTGTCACCGTGCCGACCCGGGTCTCATTCTCCTTTCCTCACACCTTCTAATTTCCACTCAGGGGGGTGGGGAACTCCTTCGCTCCACACTTTACATTGCAGGGGGTGACAGGAAGAGGGTGAACTGAGGGGGTAATGTCGCTGAGCGGGATTGCTGCCAGTTGCCTCTCCATGGTGTGAAAGCTGCTTCTACCTGCAGGAAACTGGGAGACCAGCGTTCCAGGGGCAGGTCCTGGCTGAAGTCAGACCTGCTGCCCATCGAAAGGACGCTTCCCCAAACACACAACATTTAAATCACATGTAGGAAAACGTTTCAGAAAATATTTTGTGAGCTATCGATGACAGAGATAAAAGGTTTAATTGAGAACTCATTGAGAGTAATTAACTGAATCATATTAACCATGAGAGGGAGGAAAGCCGAATAGCTGGGAACATTTAGCAAATTGCTCGAGAATCACTGGAGACTGAAGGAGCAGTGACGTCAGCTGGCTGAAAGGCCCCATTGTGTGAAAGAACCGGCCGGTCCATTTCTGTGGAAACAGCCAGTCGAGAGAGATACTTTCTCAGCAAACAATATGTTCTCCAATAATGTTGGGATGTGTTTGTGGATAAGTTGGAAAATTGGCAGGCGATGGAATGGAAAATTCACACCAACTGACTAAATACATATCTCTCTCAAAATTGACAGACAGACACTTTGGTCGAATTGAGTGGATTATAAATTAGGTAAAACCAATCAGAGATGAAAAGAAGGTGAGACTTTAAGATAATAATCTCCTTAAAAATCACTTGTCGGGATGGAATAATCCATTCCGGGATCAGTCGACCTCTTTCTGAAACCTATTTCTTTGCTGCTTGCTTTTGCTAACTCGCCAATTTTCTTTTGTTTAAATCAATCCCTCATTTTGTCCTGTGTATGATGATTTGAAGAATTACCACGATTTGTATTTTAAACTCAACCACTGTATTCGCTAAAGACAATTAACCTGACCTCAGTCTGTATTGGAACCAAAGTTTACCAGTGGACACTAAAGCTGACAATAAAGTTCAACAAAACTTTGCCAAAAAGCAGTTTGAATCTCTATTATTTGGGAACTAAGAAGGGATAACGCATATCTGGAGTTCCGAATAGACACAGAGATCCATCCGTGGTCCCACTGATATTGCAGCAAGATAACACAGTGACATCCCTCCAAACCTCTCTCAGTCCGACAGCTCAATTAGATATACAATCGCAACCACATCCTCAAAACATTCTCATCTTCCAGATCCTGGGATTTGAGATGGGGCCAACTGTGTAACCAATATAGAGGCAGGTGTCCTGCTCTGCGATGTTCCTCCCCTGGGAGACAGACATAGAATTCCAGGATTAAGTCCCGAGATCGGATGTGGGGACTCTGGTAATTGAATTTTCATAGTAACATCCCCCAAATGATTGGAGTCTTCCCTCATTCAGAAACTGATGATGTTTGATGCTTCTTTCTCTTGTTATGATGTGACAGGTAGTAAGTGCCAGGCTACCCAAATCCCAAAGGGAAACTTGAACAAGTTATCACAACAATTTTTAATTTGTATTTACTGAGAAGGTGTCTGAAGTCAGAGGACGCATTTCAAACCACTTGCCACTATTTTGAAAACTAAATTTGAACATTTATTTTCAAGAAAAGAAAAAACATGAAAGACACAAAATAATAGATGAGCTTGTGGCCCAGATTGTGACTGGCAGGTATGATGTGGTTCGCATCACAGAGACGTGGTTGCAGGGGGTTCAGGACTGGCATTTAAACATCCAGAGATTCACAACCTATCAAAAAGACAGAGAGGTGGGCAGAGGGGGCGGGGTTGCCTTGTTAATTAGGAATGAAATTAAATCAATAGCACTAAACGACATAGGGTCAGATGATGTGGAGTCTGTGTGGGTAGAGTTGAGGAACCACAAAGGCAAAAAAACCATAATGGGAGTTATGTACAGGCCTCCTAACAGTGGTCAGGATCAGGGGCACAAAATGCACCACGAAATAGAAAGTGCATGTCAGAAAGGCAAGGTCACAGTGATCATGGGGGACTTCAGTATGCAGGTGGACTGGGTAAATAATGCTGCCAGTGGACCCAAGGAAAGGGAATTCATTGAATGTTTACAGGAGGGCTTTTTGGAACAGCTTGTGATGGAGCCCACGAGGGAACAGGCCATTCTGGACTTAGTGTTATGTAAAAGTAAGGGAGCACTTAGGAGGCAGTGATCATATTATGGTCGAAATTCAATCTCCAATTTGAAAGAAAGAAGGTAGAATCAGATGTAAAGGAGTTACAGTTAAATAAAGGTAACTACAGGGGCATGAGGGAGGAACTGACAAAAATCGACTGGGAGCAGACCCTAGTGGGAAAGACAGTAGAACAGCAATGGCAGGAGTTTCTGGGAGTAATTGAGGACATAGTACAGAGGTTCATCCCAAAGAAAAGAAAGGTTATCAGAGGGGGGATTAGGCAGCCATGGCTGACAAAGGAAGTTAGGGAATGCATCAAAGCAAAAGAGAAAGCCTATAATGTGGCAAAGAGTAGTGGGAAGTCAGAAGATTGGGAAGGCTACAAAAACAAACAGAGGATAACAAAGAGAGAAATAAGGAAAGAGAGGATCAAATATGAAGGTAGGCTAGCCAGTAACATTAGGAATGATCGTAAAAGTTTATTTAAATACATTAAAAACAAACGGGAGGCAAAAGTAGACATTGGGCCACTCCAAAATGACGCTTGTAATCTTGTGATGGGAGACAAGGAAATAGCTGAGGAACTAAATAAGTACTTTGCGTCAGTCTTTACAGTAGAAGACATGAGTAATATCCCAACATTTCAGGAGAGTCAGGGGGCAGAGTTGAATATGGTAGCCATCACAAAGGAGAAAGTGCTAGAGAAACTAAGAGGTCCAAAAATTGATAAATCTCCGGGCCCAGATGGGCTACATCCTAGAGTTGTAAAGGAGATAGCTGAAGAAATAGTGGAGGCGTTAGTTATGATCTTTCAAAAGTCACAGGAGTCAGGGAAAGTCCCAGAGGATTGGAAAATCGCTGTTGTAACCCCCCTGTTCAAGAAGGGAACAAGGAACAAGATGGAAAATTATAGGCCAATTAGCCTAACCTCGGATGTTGGCAAGATTCTAGAATCCATTGTTAAGGATGAGGTTTCTAAATTCTTGGACGCCCAGGGTCGGATTAGGACAAGTCAGCATGGATTTAGTAAGGGGAGGTCGTGCCTGACAAACCTGTTAGAGTTCTTTGAAGAGATAACAAATAGGTTAGACCAAGGAGAGCCAATGGATGTTATCGATCTTGACTTCCAAAATGCCTTTGATAAGGTGCCTCACGGGAGACTGCTGAGTAAAATAAGGGCCCATGGTATTCGAGGCAAGGTACTAACATGGATTGACGATTGGCTGTCAGGCAGAAGGCAGAGAGTTGGGATAAAAGGTTCTTTTTCGGAATGGCAACCGGTGACTAGTGGTGTCCCGCAGGGTTCAGTGTTGGGGCCGCACCTGTTCTCTTTATATATTAACGATCTAGATGACGGGACTGGGGGCATTCTGGCTAAGTTTGCCGATGATACAAAGATAGGTGGAGGGGCAGGTAGTATGGAGGGGGTGGGGAGTCTGCAGAAAGATTTAGACAGTTTAGGAGAGTGGTCCAAGAAATGGCTGATGAAATTCAACGTGGGCAAGTGCGAGGTCTTGCACTTTGGAAAAAAGAATAGAGGCATGGACTATTTTCTAAACGGTGACAAAATTCATAATGCTTGTAGCACCATCAATATGACGCGAGGCTGGTTGAGGTTATGTCAATTGAAGGCTTTATTAAGCAGAACTTTATCCCCAGCAGCGTGGTTACAGAATGCAACTGCTGAGGGAAATGGAGGGAAAAACTGGATTCTTATACCGGCATTTGTGGGTGGAGTCCAGTAGGTGGCAGATCCTATCAGGACCTGGCATCCCTCCACCAATAGCCTGTCGACTCGTCGTGTACCGTATTACCCCTAATACATACCATACTGGTTTAAACTAGTATGGCAGGGAGGTGGGTACGGGAGCAATAGGTCAGCAGGTGAGAGCATTGAGGGAGAACTGGGGAATAGGGACAGTGTGGCTCTGAGGCAGAGAAGACAGGGAGAAGTTGCTGAACACAGCGGGTCTGGTGGCCTGAAGTGCATATGTTTTAATGCAAGAAGTATTACGGGTAAGGCAGATGAACTTAGAGCTTGGATTAGTACTTGGAACTATGATGTTGCCATTACAGAGACCTGGTTGAGGGAAGGGTAGGATTGGCAGCTAAACGTTCCAGGATTTAGATGTTTCAGGCGGGATAGAGGGGGATGTAAAAGGGGAGGCGGAGTTGCGCTACTGGTTCGGGAGAATATCATAGCTGTACTGCGGGAGGACACCTCAGAGGGCAGTGAGGCTATATGGGTAGAGATCAGGAATAAGAAGGGTGCAGTCACAATGTTGGGGGTTTATTACAGGCCTCCCAACAGCCAGCGGGAGATAGAGGAGCAGATAGGTAGACAGATTTTGGAAAAGAGTAAAAACAACAGGGTTGTGGTGATGGGAGACTTCAACTTCCCCAACATTGACTGGGACTCACTTAGTCCCGGGGCTTAGACAGGGCGGAGTTTGTAAGGAGCATCCAGGAGGGCTTCTTAAAACAATATGTAGACAGTCCAACTAGGGAAGGGGCGGTACTGGACCTGGTATTGGGAAATGAGCCCGGCCAGGTGGTAGATGTTTCAGTAGGGGAGCATTTCGGTAACAGTGACCACAATTCAGTAAGTTTTAAAGTACTGGTGGACAAGGATAAGAGTGGTCCTAGGATGAATGTGCTAAATTGGGGGAAGGCTAATTATAACAATATTAGGCGGGAACTGAAGAACATAGATTGGGGGCAGATGTTTGAGGGCAAATCAACATCTGACATGTGGGAGGCTTTCAAGTGGCAGTTGAAAGGAATTCAGGACCGGCATGTTCCTGTGAGGAAGAAGGATAAATACGGCAATTTTCGGGAACCTTGGATAACGAGAGATATTGTAGGCCTTGTCAAAAAGAAAAAGGAGGCATTTGTCAAGGGCTAAAAGGCTGGGAACAGACGATGCCTGCGTGGAATATAAGGAAAGTAGGAAGGAACTTAAGCAAGGAGTCAGGAGGGCTAGAAGGGGTCACAAAAAGTCATTGGCAAATAGGGTTAAGGAAAATCCAAAGGCTTTTTACACGTACATAAAAAGCAAGAGGGTAGCCAGGGAAAGGGTTGGCCCACTGAAGGATAGGCAAGGGAATCTATGTGTGGAGCCAGAGGAAATGGGCGAGGTACTAAATGAATACTTTGCATCAGTATTCACCAAAGAGAAGAAATTGGTAGATGTTGAGTCTGGAGAAGGGTGTGTAGATAGCCTGGGTCACATTGAGATCCAAAAAGACGAGGTGTTGGGTGTCTTAAAAAATATTAAGGTAGATAAGTCCCCAGGGCCTGATCGGATCTACCCCAGAATACTGAAGGAGGCTGGAGAGGAAATTGCTGAGGCCTTGACAGAAATCTTTGGATCCTCACTGTCTTCAGGGGATGTCCCGGAGGACTGGAGAATAGCCAATGTTGTTCCTCTGTTTAAGAAGGGTAGCAAGGTTAATCCAGGGAACTACAGGCCGGTGAGCCTTACTTCAGTGGTAGGGAAATTACTGGAGAGAATTCTTCGAGACAGGATCTACTCCCATTTGGAAGCAAATGGACGTATTAGTGAGAGGCAGCATGGTTTTGTGAAGGGGAGGTCGTGTCTCACTAACTTGATAGGGTTTTTCGAGGAGGTCACTAAGATGATTGATGCAGGTAGGGCAGTGGATGTTGTCTATATGGACTTCAGTAAGGCCTTTGACAAGGTCCCGCATGGTAGACTAGTCAAAAGGTGAAGTCACACGGGATCAGGGGTGAGCTGGCAAGGTGGATACAGAACTGGCTAGGTCATAGAAGGTAGAGCGTAGCAATGGAAGGATGCTTTTCTAATTGGAGGGCTGTGACCAGTGGTGTTCCACAGGGATCAGTGCTGGGACCTTTGCTTTTTGTAGTATATATAAATGATTTGGAGGAAAATGTAACTGGTCTGATTAATAAGTTTGCAGATGACACAAAGGTTGGTGGAATTGCGGATAGCGATGAGGACTGTCAGAGGATACAGCAGGATTAAGATTGTTTGGAGACTTGGGCGGAGAGATGGCAGATGGAGTTTAATCCGGACAAATGTGAGGTAATGCATTTTGGAATGTCTAATGCAGGTAGGGAATATACAGTGAATGGTAGAACCCTCAAGAGTATTGAAAGTCAAAGAGATCTAGGAGTACAGGTCCACAGGTCATTGAAAGGGGCAACACAGGTGGAGAAGGTAGTCAAGAAGGCATACGGCATGCTTGCCTTCATTGGCCGGGGCATTGAGTATAAGAATTGGCAAGTCATGTTGCAGCTGTATCGAACCTTAGTTAGGCCACACTTGGAGTATAGTGTTCAATTCTGGTCGCCACACTACCAGAAGGATGTGGAGGCTTTAGAGAGGGTGCAGAAGAGATTTACCAGAATGTTGCCTGGTATGGAGGGCATTAGCTATGAGGAGCGGTTGAATAAACTTGGTTTGTTCTCATGGAACGAAGGAGGTTGAGGGGAGACCTGATAGAGGTATACAAAATTATGAGGGGCATAGACAGAGTGGATAGTCAGAGGCTTTTCCCCAGGGTAGAGGGGTCAATTATTAGGGGGCATAGGTTTAAGGTGAGAGGGGCAAGGTTTAGAGTAGATGTACGAGGCAAGTTTTTTACGCAGAGGTTAGTGGGTGCCTGGAACCCGCTACCGGAGGAGGTGGTGGAAGCAGGGACGATAGTGACATTTAAGGGGCATCTTGACAAATACATGAATAGGATGGGAATATAGGGATACGGACCCAGGAAGTTTAGTCGGGCAGCATGGTCGGCACGGGCTTGGAGGGCCGAAGGGCCTGTTCCTGTGCTGTACATTTCTTTGTTCTTTGTTCTTTGTATACCACCAGAATGCTGAAGTGCAAAGGGACTTGAGAGTCCTAGTCCAGGATTCTCTAAAGGTAAACTTGCAGGTTGAGTCTGTAATTAAGAAAGCAAATGCAATGTTGTAATTTATCTCAAGAGGCTTGGAATATAAAAGCAGGGATGTACTTCTGAAGCTTTATAAGGCATTAGTTCGGCCCCATTTAGAATACGGTGAGCAATTTTGGGCCCCACACCTCAGGAAGGACATACTGGCACTGGAGCGGGTCCAGCGGAGATTCACACGGATGATCCCAGGAATGGTAGGCCTAACATACGATGAATGTCTGAGGATCCTGGGATTATATTCATTGCAGTTTAGGAGGTTGAGGGGAGATCTAATAGAAACTTACAAGATAATGAATGGCTTAGATAGGATGGACGTAGGGAAGTTGTTTCCATTAGCAGGGGAGACTAGGACCCGAAGGCACAGCCTGAGAATAAAAGGGAGTCACTTTAGAACAGAGATGAGGAGAAATTTCTTCAGCCAGAGAGTGGTGGGTCTGTGGAATTCATTGCCACAGAGGGCGGTGGAGGCCGGGATGTTGAGTGTCTTTAAGACAGAAGTTGATAAATTCTTGATTTCTCGAGGAATTAAGGGCAACGGAGAGAGAGCGGGTAAATGGAGTTGAAATCAGCCATGATTGAATGGTGGAGTGGACTCGATGGGCCGAATGGCCTTACTTCCGTTCCTATGTCTTCTGGTTTTATGGTCTCGATGAGATAGTACCTGAGGGAGGGGTTAGCCTGTACCATTCCAATGTCCTCCAGTTGGTTGTGTGGGCATGGCCCTGAGTCCAGTGTGATGATCGGGATCATCAGGACCATCTGTACCCCCGTCATCTCGTCCATTTTACAGTCGGGGATCGCTGAGTATACTCTGGTTACTCCCTTCAGAGTACGGTTGTCCAACGTCCCTTGTCATTTGGCTAGCTTAGCCAGTAGCGGGCTGTCCATTCAATCAGGCACCTCCCCCCTTTAGATCAGATCAAGGTTGTGTCTTAGCTGCCCCTGTCAGAGCCTTCCGGCTGTCTCCCTCTCTCGGTCGATGTGTTTGTTAATTATTGTTGAATGTCTCAGTGTGTGTACCTAACACTGTTGTCCTATTCAATTGTATATCCAGGCCCTCTTCCCCAAGCTGGCTAGACCTTTCTCTGCTTTCCCTAATATTCTCTTCTTTATTCCTGTAAGTTGTTCCACCTTCGCATTTAACCTCCGTATGTCCGGTGACTTTACCATCGAAGTTTCTGTGTTCAGTCAAGTCACTGCATCATTGATTCTGCCTCTTCTAACCCTGTGTAGGTTGTCATGTCCTAAAAATCTAGCCCGTGTCATTGGCAGCCTGCTTCATACCAACCTTACTAAAAACACTGCGCAGATTTATTTCATGTTATAAACAATACCGGAACGCGCGAGAAGTACAGACACAAGTTGTATTCGCATCCGATGTCTTTCCCCGAATGTAGCTGTAACCAAACATTCAAATAAACTATATCGTTGGTCCAGTCTCTGGCTGCTGGGATGCACATCCCGTCAATAAAATTATATAAAGCACCATAGTTCATATATCTACCTGCATCCTGTGTACGTTGTCAAGCCAATGATGTTCAAGCGCCTTGAAGTGCTTGTAGTTGTTCTGAGGTCTCAAGAGCCCTCACGAGTCCCCACAGCTGCTGCTGCCGTTCCAGCCCTTCTTGAATGTTTAACCTCAAAATTTTAAGGAAAAGTGGAAAAGTGTCCTGGTCGTCACCAGGTGTTGTCCGTATAAAGCTTTTCCTGTCTGGGCGAACACGTGGGTTATGCAGGGGTTAGTTGTCCTTATATATATTCCAACCCGTTCATATCCATTTTCCTCGTTCTGTTGGGTTTGAACCCGACCTTGACGTGCATTTGCCTGGTTAATTAGCCCGTTTACAATAACTCAACTGTCTCAAATTCCTGAAGCTGCTGCAAATATCCAGGCACTTATAGTTACTTGTAAAGTTCCGCACTGCATGTTCTATGTCTATGTTCTAACACCAAAGATCCATTCTGCATGGGACAGAGTGGCTTAACTCATCTGAATATATCTGACAATTCAAAACGTAAGATTTGTCAGTTCCAGTTAAAAATACATCTTCAGCTGTTTTGTCTTTTATTACTTTATCAGAATGACGAAGCCTGAGCTCAGAGTGTGGACAGGCAAACCCAGCCCGGGGCAATTCTCTGCTGGTTTGAAAAGGGGGTGGAGTAAAAGTTGGATTGCTGCCAAGTTCCTGCGATCAAGTATCTGAGAACGATGTGTTTTTTGGAATATAGATTTGCTTTCAATCAGAGTTGGGTGTTTTTCCTTTTAAAACCAGCTTCCACATTGTCTGCAGTTTTAATTTCCAAGCTAATTTTAAACATTTATTTTAAATTATCAAACACAATAAGTTGTTGAATATATGACTGAACCAATTTTGCACTGTGTCGGGGCTCTCTACCAGACGGCATGTTGTCACCAGCCTACTTTTGTTTAAACAAGAAACATGATCATGGACATATTTTATTTACCCATCTGTCCTTTACACCTAATCCTGCAGTCTCAGAATTAAAACATCTCCGTTGTGAGACAGGTTAGTTTCACCCTACTGATGATCACAAAGTATTTGTGTCAGGGAAGTTTTAACCCTGAACTAATGAAACACCGGCTTGGTCATATGCCATATGTATTTCAACTGTCCGAACTTCCAATGAATACCATAAAACTAATATTATTCTTACATACTTGATTTTGTACCCTGATTAAAATCCCTTGTGTATCAAAATTACCCTGGAAATGTCATTGCTAACTACACTCAAACTATGATCTTTTAAATCACAATGTCAGCCGACACACCAAAATAAGTTAGGTAACAATCCTTCTGGAGCCTATTCTAAAATTCCAGATTATAAACCCAAGGTTACTTTCTTCGAAGATAAACCTTAGCAGAGAGAAATTAACATTCACAGACCAAACACACACATTCTCACAGGTCGCAAATATCAGAGTAAAGAGACAGCAATTTCACAATCGCTTCATTAAAATACTGAACAAAATCTACCATTCTCATTCGGCATGAAACTTTATCTATGTTATTCCATTTCAGTCGATTGCCACTGATTAACTTTCTGGGCATTAGCTATTCTGAGAGACGTATATTTCTTTGTACAGGTGACCTGCTTGCTGAAATGGTTACATTTTTGTGCAGAATCCAAAGAGGCGGAGAACTTGGCATGATGCCATTTTTATCTGGTACGTGACCTTAAACTTTATTTATTCTTTCCTTCAATGTTACTCAAATTTCTTTCTTGGTCTTCAAACTGAATTCAATTTTCAATGTTCGCTATTTAACCAGTGTTTGAAAGAGATGTGACTGGATGGTTATTTTTGCTTCAATTGAATTGAATTACTGCCGAGTTTATCTGGACGGCTCGAAACGATCTGAAGTTATTCTGGACAAGAATCCATTGTTACGTTTCGAACCATAATCTTGTATTGACTTTACTCCCCATTTTCTGTTTTGGGAGGGGGATTTGTCAACCTCAGATATTTCTGAACAAAAGCTGATTGAGCGTTTCAGTCCCTTTCTGATCTTTTGGACTTTACTTTATTTGATTTTTTTCCCTCCCTGTCCTTTGGATATGTCTAAACTTTTAGTTGATTTAAAATGTCCATTTCCAGGGAGCCTAATTCTTTCCCCTCTCCTTGAGACATTCCAGGACAGTCTTTAGCCGTAATTGGAGCAGTTTTCTGTGATGTCGTTGCCAGTTTGCACAGTCTGTACTGCCGCTATCTTTACTCGCTTTATTGCTGTGCTTAAAGGAGTCAGAGCTCAATTCCTTGAAACTAGCCTGTTTTCCCAACGGTGTGAAGGCTTCATTTCAGTCATTTGTTCTTCTAACTGGTGAACTAAGATGACTCCTGTTTTATTTGTCTGATCTCACTTCTGTGTATCTCACCATTGTCTCTGTTCCACGGGGGCTGCACGGGATCCCACCCGTCTTTCATCAGTGTTTATTTTCTACCAGAGTATTTTGCTCTTACCCGAACGCCAGACTCATGGCTCCCCGGGGGGACCCCAGAAAAGCGGCCTTGTGCCTCGCTTTTCCATGACGTGTTAACCGTGTCGTCTCTGTCACCCTGATATAAAATGGCTGAACAAGCCTCATTCCCTGTAAACTGTCTCATGAGAGCCAAGCGTGGGTCTGTATAGAGAGTGTCCCAACAGCCGCTGATAACAGCTTCACAGAACAAGACTTGCAATGTATCCTTGATAAGCTCAAGGTCTACAGCTGTAGACAGGACACATCATGATGTTAGTTTTCAATGACTTCTGTCTGAAGTTAGGGGCGGGTAAGACAACACCCACTTTAACCATATATGTGATAATTGGGGATGCTTGGAAAATTGATTGACCGCATGTAATAAGTGTGACGCGAATATAGATGATTGATTGTATGTAATTGAGAAAACAACTAATTCCGCCCCTTCAATCTGTATATTAACCCGTGTGAGCCTTAGCTCAAGTGAGAAAGGGTGCTGTCAATAGGCTGCGGAGTCCCCAGGGCTTGTCTCCCAGAATTCTGACATAAACTGCTTTTTTTTACTGATACTCAGGCCTTCGTGGGAATATTTTCACCTCTAACACTTGGCGTAGTCTGGCGGGATGTTGCTGAGCCGGACGCCGCTCGAGCCGGTGGACAAGGCGAGTAGTCAAACCGTTGACCGCCAGAAATTAGAGTCACACGGCAAGGCGGACGGACGGTGAGGTCACATCCAACGAATCTGGTATCAAGGCCAAGTGAGTAACAGACTCAGTTTAAAATTTATTTTTATGGTTTTGTTTTGTTGGTCCGCGATACCATTTTCTTTCATACTAATTGGCGGCTCGAGGCCCCATGCTGAGCCTGAATTAAGGGGGCAATTGAGCTCTCACGTGACGGCCAGAGTTAGTTGGGAATCCGAGGCGCACAGATTGTTGAGTGAATAACGGGTGGTGAAATTTATCGTGACACAGTGCCAAGCCAGGACCGCCACCCAACGGGAGTGGACGATCGGTAAAGCCTCTGAGCACAGTCGCCTCGTCACACCGGATACGCGGAAATAGCTAACGGCCTTTTCGTGTCTTTTCTGATATTAACAGCATTGTGAATACTCTCTATTTCTACACATTGCCTCTTCTAAACAGGCATCGAAGCCAATGAGTACCTTTTGTTTCATCAGAACTATTCAAAAGTAATATAGGAGCACAAATGTAGTGACAGGGCCACCTATAATTTATATCATAGTCCAGTCTCACAAAATGCCCTCCAACACATCTTTTTAATGTTGTGAAGGGCTCCTATTGGACAGGGGGACAGGAACAGATAGTTCAATCCCCGCCGACTGTCTGTCCAATCAGAGCCCCTGGTCTATTTGAGTCACTCCAGGGCAAAATCGAAACTCTTGGCCATTCTTTGGTGCAGAATTCTCTTCACCTTTCCCAGCTGCAATAACTTCCAGATATTTTCCCTGCCCCTTTCCGGATGCCAGGGATCATTCCCTCCAGTCTCTGCTGTGAGGAATCACACTCACACCCACCACCCACCTCCTCATTCCTGTCAGCTTCTGGCTTGTGACAATCTGTGTAACTAATCCCGGGAATAAAGAGTCAGAGAGAATTACAGCTCCATTTTGAATATCAGGGTAGAAAATTCAGCAATTTAGTTTGTCCAGGTGCAGGTGAAGTCACTTTGAGCTTGTGACAATGTTTTTCTTCGTCTCCCATGAGTTCAACATCAGAAGTTGCAAAGCACCATGTAAATGCTACTGTGAAGAGAGGCCAGGCGATGGTGTGTGGCTCTGTCAATGCAAAGTCATCACATCAGCTGAGTGCCTCACTCAATAACAAGGTCATTGGAAATGTCCGGGAGATCTGGGGCACCCACTGACCACTGAAGTAAAACTGCCCCAAAGGCAGATCTGAAACCTCATTTCAATTGTCCATCGGGACATTTACAGGGCCCACATTTCAGAGCAATAGGTGGAGCTGATTTTTATATTTGAAATTGTTCCATTGCTCCTCAATCCTGCAGAAAAATGAAGCTGTAAAAAACTTTAACCAGGAACATATTTGGTTGAGTCATTGCAGATTGTGGTCACATGGTATTTATTATTGCTTCTTGGGATGTGGGAGTTGTCGACAAGGTTGGTTTTTATGACCCTTTCCTTGGTGTTCTAAGATGGCGATGAGCCCTGTTTTTAAACGCTGCGTTCCATGTGGTGCAGATACACCAACATCGTTAAGTTGTCCGTTCCAGGATTTCAAGCCAGCGGCAGTGGGAAAATGGAGATTGAGGTTTTGGAGAGGAACGTGGATTGTTCCCACTTCCCAGACCTGCGAGGTTAATCTGCCTGTTGTAGCCTCATTGACATCGAGGTGTGATTGGATAACTCAGTGAAGATTCCAGCAGCAGTTTAAATTTGTCTTGGACAGGAGCACCAATGTGTGAGCGTACACCAGCCACCTATTGGGCCAGCTGAGATCCAATCAGACAGCACAGGCTGGAGGGTAAAGCAGGGCCTGAAACCCATCCTGGGCAGCAGCTCCATTTTCATTCCCATTGACTCTGGTGGAATGGATTGGAGTGTAAATCAGGCCCTGATCCACTATCACCCAATCTGTCGTACTGCCCAAAACAACCCCCTCCCCATGGCTCTATCCTGGTCTCCATGACACTGGTCCACATCACAGGACAACTCACTAACTGGGACCGGGCTGGATTTCAGAGACACATTGAGACAGTTTGAATATTGAAGAGATGCAACTGAGCTGACGGAGCCCATTGCACACAATCCCCCAATGTCCACATTGGGGCTGGTTTAGCACAGGGCTAAAGAGCTGGCTTTTAAAGCAGACCAAGGCAGGCCAGCAGCACGGTTCAATTCCCGTACCAGCCTCCCCGAACAGGCGCCGGAATGTGGCGACTAGGGGCTTTTCACAGTAACTTCATTTGAAGCCTACTTGTGACAATAAGGGATTTTCATTTCATTTCATCTCCCTGAGGGGTGGCGTTGCTAATAAGATTCGATCAGATATAATGGAGCAGAATTTGGGCATCTGCCCTTTGACCCTGTTCCGTCGTTCGATCATGACTGATGCCATCCTGACCTCAACTCCACCGTCCTGCCCGTTCTCCATAACCCTTCACCCCATTACCAATTGAAAATCTGTCTAACTCCCCCTTAAATTTAATAAAATAAATACGTTTAGAGTACCCAATTCATTTTTTCCAATTTAGAGGCAATTTAGTGTGGCCAATTCACCGAACCTGCACATCTTTGGGTGTGGGAGCGAATTCCACAGATTCACAACACTTTGGGAGAAGTAGTTTCACCTCAAATCTGTTTTAAACTTTCTTCCTCTGATCTAAAGTCTGTGACGTCTCGTTTTCGAATTCCCCATAAGAGGAAGCATCTGCTCCATGTCTACTTTATCCACACCTTTTATCACCTTGTCTCCATCTTATATACTGGGAGCTGCCTGTTACACTGAGAATAGGGAGTGGGATTTGTTGTGTGTGTTTGAAAAGTCAGATAGAGAACAAGCCCCTCCTGAACCTTCACCAAAGTTCTATCTGTATCGCTGGGAAATTTATCAGCCTTACAGGTGTCAGGCATTTTGATATTTTGTGTTTTCCTGTCATGCTGGAAGGCCTTTCTTTGCTTCTTTTTAACGTGTTTTACACAGAGGGTAGTGGGTGCCTGGAACTCGCTGCCGGAGGAGGCGGTGGAAGCAGGGACGATAGTGACGTTTAAGGGGCATCTTAAGTGGGACCAGTACAAACCGGACGGTCTGCACCTGGGCAGGACTGGAACCGATGTCTTGGGGGGGTGTTTGCTAGAGCTGTTGGGGAGAGTTTAAACTAATGTGGCAGGGGGATGGGAACCGATGCAGGAAGTTGGAAGGTAGTAAAACAGGGACAGAAATAAAAGGCAGTAAGGGGGAAAGTGTAAGGCAGAGGAGCCTTAGTCAAAAATCAAAAAGGGCGACAGTACAAGGTACAGTGACTGAGGGGAGCTCAGTGAATAGGACCAGGAATACTAAAAGAAATAAAACGGGAAGTGAAAACATTAATGGTAAGCGATGCGGCAGGTTGTTACAGGAAGATATGGGTTCGACGACAAGGAAAATTAGGAGAAAGGTTAAGAGGAAATATAACTTAGGAGAGGTTACTGATCGAGGTGTTAAGATTCAGAACAGAGGTAAAAAAGCCAACATAAGTGTACTTTACCTGAATGCTCGTAGTATTCGGAATAAGGTAAATGAGTTGATGGCGCAAATCATCGTGAATGACTATGATTTAGTGGCCATTCCTGAAACATGGTTAAAGGATGGTCACGACTGGGAGTTAAATATCCGAGGGTATCAAACTTTTCGGAAGGACAGAGTGGATGGTAAGGGAGGTGGTGTAGCTCTGTTATTTAAGGATGACATCCGGGCAACAGTAAGGGATGACATCGGTGCTATGGAGGATAAGGTTGAATCCATTTGGGTGGAAATCAGGAATAGTAAGGTGAAAAAGTCACTGATAGGAGTAATCTATAGGCCACCAAATAATAACATTATGGTGGGGCAGGCAATAAACAAAGAAATAACAGATGCATGTAGAAATGGTACAGCAGTTATCATGGGGGATTTTAATCTACATGTCGATTGGTTTAACCAGGTCGGTCAAGTCAGCCTTGAGGAGGAATTTATAGAATATATCCATGATAGTTTCCTTGAACAGTATGTAATGGAACCTACGAGGGAACAAGCGGTCCTAGATCTGGTCCTGTGTAATGAGACAGGATTGATTCAGGATCTCATAGTTAGGGATCCTCTTGGAAGGAGCGATCACAATATGGTGGAATTTAAAATACAGATGGAGGGTGAGAAGGTAAAATCAAGCACTCGTGTGTTGTGCTTAAACAAAGGAGAATAACTAGCTAAGGTAGACTGGGAGCAAAGACTTTATGGTGAAACAGTTGAGGAACAGTGGAGAACCTTCCAAGTGATTTTTCACAGTGCCCAGCAAAGGTTTATACCAACAAAAAGGAAGGACGGTAAAAAGAGGGAAAATCGACCGTGGATATCGAAGGAAATAAAGGAGCGTATCAAATTGAAGGAAAAAACATACAAAGTAGCAAAGATTAGTGGGAGGCTAGAGGACTGGGAAATCTTCAGGGGGCAACAGAAAGCTACTAAAAAAGCTATAAAGAAGAGTAAGATAGATTACGAGAGTAAACTTGCTCAGAATATAAAAACAGATAGTAAAAGTTTCTACAAATACATAAAACAAAAAAGAGTGGCTAAGGTAAATATTGGTCCTTTAGAGGATGAGAAGGGAGATTTAATAATGGGAGATGAGGAAATGGCTGAGGAACTGAACAGGTTTTTTGGGTCGGTCTTCACAGTGGAAGACACAAATAACATGCCAGTGACTGATGGAAATGAGGCTATGACAGGTGAGGACCTTGAGAGGATTGTTATCACCAAGGAGGTAGTGATGGGCAAGCTAATGGGGCTAAAGGTAGACAAGTCTCCTGGACCTGATGGAATGCATCCCAGAGTGCTAAAAGAGATGGCTAGGGAAATTGCAAATGCACTAGTGATAATTTACCAAAATTCACTAGACTCTGGGGTGGTCCCGGCGGATTGGAAATTAGCAAACGTGACACCACTGTTTAAAAAATGAGGTAGGCAGAAAGCGGGTAATTATAGGCCAGTGAGCTTAACTTCGGTAGTAGGGAAGATGCTGGAATCTATCATCAAGGAAGAAATAGCGAGGCATCTGGATGGAAATTGTCCCATTGGACAGACGCAGCATGGGTTCATAAAGGGCAGGTCGTGCCTAACTAATTTAGTGGAATTTTTTGAGGACATTAACAGTGCAGTAGGTAACAGGGAGCCAATGGATGTGGTATATCTAGATTTCCAGAAAGCCTTTGACTAGGTGCCACACAAAAGGTTGTTGCATAAGATAAAGATGCATGGCATTAAGGGGAAAGTAGTAGCATGGATAGAGGATTGGTTAATTAATAGAAAGCAAAGAGTGGGGATTAATGGGTGTTTCTCTGGTTGGCAATCAGTAGCTAGTGGTGTCCCTCAGGGATCAGTGTTGGGCCCACAACTGTTCACAATTTACATAGATGATTTGGAGTTGGGGACCAAGGGCAATGTGTCCAAGTTTGCAGACAACACTAAGATAAGTGGTAAAGCAAAAAGTGCAGAGGATACTGGAAGTCTGCAGAGGGATTTGGATAGGGTAAGTGAATGGGCTAGGGTCTGGCAGATGGAATACAATGTTGACAAATGTGAGGTTATCCATTTTAGTAGGAATAACAGCAAAAGGGATTATTATTTAAATGATAAAATATTAAAACAGGCTGCTGTGCAGAGAGACCTGGGTGTGCTCGTGCATGAGTCGCAAAAAGTTGGTTTTCAGATGCAACAGGTGATTAAGAAGGCAAATGGAATGTTGTCCTTCATTGCTAGAGGGAAGGAGTTTAAGACTAGGGAGGTTCTGCTGCAATTGTATCAGGTGTTAGTGAGGCCACACCTGCAGTATTGTGTTCAGTTTTGGTCTCCTTAATTGAGAAAGGACGTACTGGCACTGGAGGGTGTGCAGAGGAGATTCACTAGGTTAATCCCAGAGCTGAAGGGGTTGGATTACGAGGAGAGGTTGAGTAGACTGGGACTGTACTCGTTGGAATTTAGAAGGATGAGGGGGGATCTTATAGAAACATATAAAATTATGAAGGGAATAGGTAGGATAGATGCGGGCAGGTTGTTTCCACTGGCGGGTGAAAGCAGAACTAGGGGGCATTGCCTCAAAATAAGGGGAAGTAGATTTAGGACTGAGTTTAGGAGGAACTTCTTCACCCAAAGGGTTGTGAATCTATGGAATTCCTTGCCCAGTGAAGCAGTAGAGGCTCCTTCATTAAATGTTTTTAAGATAAAGACAGACAGTTTTTTGAAGAATAAAGGGATTAAGGGTTATGGTATTCGGGCCGGAAAGTGGAGCTGAGTCCACAAAAAATCAGCCATGATCTCATTGAATGGCCCGAGGCTCGAGGTGCCAGATGGCCTACTCCTGCTCCTAGTTTTTATGTTCTTATGTTTGACAAATACATGAATAGGATGGGAATAGAGGGATACGGACCCCGGAAGTGTGGAAGATTTTAGTTTGGACGGGCAGCATGGTCGGTGCAGGCTTGGAGGGCCGAAGGGCCTGTTCCTGTGCTGTACTTTTCTTTGTTATTTGTTCTTTGATTGGATTAGTTGAGTTGGTGGACACACACAGGAGAGAGAAAACACTGAGAAACGTAGCCAGGAATTTAGACAGACTTTGGGGAAGTACTTTAAAAAGTTGATACACTTCTGCCCGAAAATTTACAAGAAATTGGGACCCAATTGTCTACTGGTCGGAGGACCTCTGCGATTAGGATTCATCCAAATTCACTGGCGGGAATACGCTTTCTGCTTCTGGCTGTGTCCCGAACTGTGCTCCCACTGAAATTCTCCCGATGGAAGAAAGGATTAATGGGACCCCTGGACCCAGAAAAAGCAATCTGCCACCACGAGAGGATCCACGGTGTCCACATTACCCCGTTTCCATCTGGGTTTATATAGAACGGTCACAGTGTGCGGCTGCAGGCGTTTTGCTGCCCTCGACACAGAGCGCAGAGTATCGAAGTTGTTCAATGTGAAATCACGGAGAGGTCCGTGTGGGATGAAATGAAAAAATGAAAATCACTTATTGTCACAAGGAGGCTTCAAATGAAGTTACTGTGAAAAGCCCCTAGTCGCCACATTCCGGCACCTGTTCGGGGAGGCTGGTACGGGAATTGAACCGTGCTGCTGGCCTGCCTTGGTCTGCTTTCATAGCCTGCCATTTAGCCCTGTGCTAAACCAGCTGCTGGATTGTTCCTGAGCTCTCGCTGTGTTAGTTCCAGACTGGAAAGAGACAGTGGGGAGGATTTTAAGGAAAGGGGCTCCCGCTGACTCTCGAATTCCCACTGGACAGTGAGCTTTGGCCGACTTGGTAGAGGACGGCATTCCCGTCCTACCCTTCAAAGGAAGTCCTGCCTGTGGGATTGGTCACCAGATCTCCAACCCGGCTCGGAGTGGCGCTGCAGTGGCCAGGAGCGGTACTGCAGTGGCCCGGAGCGGCGCTGCAGTGGCCAGGCGCGGTACTGCAGTGGTCAGGCACGGTACTTCAGTGGCCAGGAGCAGTACTGCAGTGGCCAGGAGCGGTACTGCAGTGCCCAGGAGCAGTACTGCAGTGGCCAGGAGCGGTACTGCAGTGCCCAGGAGCTGTACTGCAGTGGCCAGGAGCGGTACTGCAGTCGCCAGGAGCGGTACTGCAGTGGCCAGGAGCGGGACTGCAGTGGCCAGGAGCAGTACTGCAGTGGCCAGGTGCTGTACTGCAGTGGCCAGGAGCGGTACTGCAGTGGCCAGGAACGGTACTGCAGTGGCCAGGAGCGGTACTGCAGTGGCCAGGCGCGGTACTGCAGAGACCAGGAGTCATACTGCAGTGGCCAGGCGCGGTACTGCAGTGGCCAGGAGCGATGTTGCAGTGGCCAGGAGCGGTACTGCAGTGGCCACGGTCCCGGGTTAACACTGCTGTCTCACAGAGCCAGGAACCCGCGTTAACACTGCTGTCTCACAGTGCCAGGGTCCCGGGTTAACACTGCTGCCTCACAGTGCCAGGGACCCGGGTTAACACTGCTGTCTCACAGTGCCAGGGACCCGGGTTAACACTGCTGTCTCACAGTGCCAGGGACCCGGGTTAACACTGCTGTCTCACAGAGCCAGGGACCTGGGTTAACATTGCTGTCTCACAGTGCCAGGGATCCGGGTTAACACAGCTGTCTCACAGCGCCAGGGACCCGGGTTAACACTGCTGTCTCACAGTGCCAGGGACCTGGGTTAACACTGCTGTCTCACAGTGCCAGGGACCTGGGTTAACATTGCTGTCTCACAGTGCCAGGGATCCGGGTTAACACAGCTGTCTCACAGTGCCAGGGACCCGGGTTAACACTGCTGTCTCACAGAGCCAGGGACCTGGGTTAACATTGCTGTCTCACAGTGCCAGGGATCCGGGTTAACACAGCTGTCTCACAGCGCCAGGGACCCGGGTTAACACTGCTGTCTCACAGTGCCAGGGTCCCGGGTTAACACTGCTGTCTCACAGTGCCAGGGACCCGGGTTAACACTGCTGCCTCACAGCGCCAGGGACCCGGGTTAACACTGCTGTCTCACAGCGCCAGGGACCCGGGTTAACACTGCTGTCTCACAGTGCCAGGGACCCGGGTTAACACTGCTGTCTCACAGCGCCAGGGACCCGGGTTAACACTGCTGTCTCACAGTGCCAGGGACCCGGGTTAACACTGCTGTCTCATGTGTCAGGGACGCGGTTAACACAGCTGTCTCACAGAGCCAGGGACCCAGGTTAGCACTGCTGTCTCACAGTGCCAGGAACCCGGGTTAACACTGCTGTCTCACAGTGCCAGGGACCCGGGTTAACACTGCTGTCTTACAGTGCCAGGGACCCGGGTTAACACTGCTGTCTCACAGTGCCAGGGACCCGGGTTAACACTGCTGTCTCACAGTGCCAGGGACCCGGGTTAACACTGCTGCCTCACAGTGCCAGGGACCCGGGTTAACACTGCTGTCTCACAGAGCCAGGGACCTGGGTTAACACTGCTGTCTCACAGTGCCAGGGACCCGGGTTAATACTGCTGCCTCACAGTGCCAGGGACCCGGGTTAACACTGCTGTCTCACAGAGCCAGGGACCTGGGTTAACACTGCTGCCTCACAGTGCCAGGGACCCGGGTTAACACTGCTGTCTCACAGAGCCAGGGACCCGGGTTAACACTGCTGTCTCACAGAGCCAGGGACCCGGGTTCATTTCCAGCCTCGGGTGACTGTGGAGTCTGAACGTTCTCCCCGTGTCAGCGTGGGTTTCCTCCGGGTGCTCCGGTTTCCTCCCACAGTCCAAAGATGTGCAGGTTAGGGGGATTGGTCATGTTAATTGTCCATTAGTGTCCAAAGATTAGCTGGGGTTATGGGGATATGGTGGGGAGTGGGCCTAGGTAGGGTCGGTGCAGATTCAATGGGCCGAATAGCCTTATTCTGCACTATAGGGATTCTCTGTGTGGTCAATGCTCCGATAAAAGGCAGCCCATTGCCAGGTATTTCTTGTGGAGTAAATTAAACAATGTCTTCTCACTTTATCTGTCTTGTTTTTCAAAAGGCTGGGAATGGATTCTCACGGCTAAATACAGAGGATGCTGCATCACAACAGGTGCTGGCATCAAATCATTAGAGGAGGAGGTGGCACAGTGGCCTTGTCACTGGACAAGTAATCCAGGGGAATGCTCTGTGATCCCCGGATCGAATCCCACTCTGGCAGCTGGTGACATTTTAATTCAAGAAAGAAAATCTGGAATTTAAAGTCGAATGATTGATAAAATCTCACCTGGTTCAGTCATGTCCTTTAGGGAAGGAAATCTGCCGCCCTTATCCGGTCTGGCCTACACGTGACTCCAGACCCACAGCAGTGTGGTTTCCTCTTAGAACATAGAACATTACAGCGCAGTACAGGCCCCTTGATGTTGCGCCGACCTGTGAAACCCCTCTAAAACCCATCTACACTATTCCCTTATCGTCCATATGTCTATCCAATGACCATTTGAATGTCCTTAGTGTTGGCGAGTCCACTATTGTTGCAGGCAGGGCATTCCACGCCCTTACTACTCTCTGAGTAAAGAACCTACCTCTGACATCTGTCCTATATCTATCTCCCCTCAATTTAAAGCTATGTCCCCTCGTGCGAGACATCACCATCCGAGGAAAAAGTCTCTCACTGTCCACCCTATCCAATCCTCTGATCATCTTGTATGCCTCAATTAAGTCACCTCTTAACCTTCTTCTCTCTAACGAAAACAGCCTCAAGTCCCTCAGCCTTTCCTCATAAGGTCTTCCCTCCATACCAGGCAACATTCTGGTAAATCTCCTCTGCACCCTTTCCAATGCTTCCACATCCTTCCTATAATGCGGCGACCAGAATTGCACGCAATACTCCAAATGCGGCCGCACCAGAGTTTTATAAAGCTGCAACATGACCTCATGGCTCCGAAACTCAATCCCTCTACCAATTAAAGCTAACACACCGTACGCCTTCTTAACAATCCTCTCAACCTGGGTGGCAACTTTCAGGGATCTGTGTACATGGACACCTAGATCTCTCTGCTCACTCCCGGGCGGTACACATTTCCTGTCAATCTCAGGCAGGGGGGTCAATGCTGAGTGTGTGAACTGGAATCAATAGTGAAATATCTGCCCCGGGCGGTTCACATTTCCTGTCTAACTCAGGCAGGGGGGTCAATGCTGAGTGTGTGAACTGGAATCAATAGAGAAATATCTGCCCCGGGCGGTTCACATTTCCTGTCTAACTCAGGCAGGGGGATCAATGTTGAGTGTGTGAACTGGAATCAATAGTGAAATATCTGCCCCGGGCGGTTCACATTTCCTGTCTAACTCAGGCAGGGGGATCAATGCTGAGTGTGTGAACTGGAATCAATAGTGAAATATCTGCCCCGGGCGGTTCACATTTCCTGTCTAACTCAGGCAGGGGGGTCAATGCTGAGTGTGTGAACTGGAATCAATAGTGAAATATCTGTCCCGGGCGGTTCACATTTCCTGTCTAACTCAGGCAAGGGGATCAATGCTGAGTGTGTGAACTGGAATCAATAGTGAAATATCTGCCCCGGGCGGTTCACATTTCCTGTCTAATTCAGGCAGGGGGGTCAGTGCTGGGTGTGTGAACTGGAATCAATAGTGAAATATCTGCCCCGGGCGGTTCACATTTCCTGTCTATCTCAGGCAGGGGAGTCAATGCTGAGTGTGTGAACTGGAATCAATAGTGAAATATCTGCCCCGGGCGGTTCACATTTCCTGTCTAACTCAGGCCGGGGCATCAATGCTGAGTGTGTGAACTGGAATTAATAGTGAAATATCTGCCCCGGGCGGTTCACATTTCCTGTCTAACTCAGGCAGGGGGATCAATGCTGAGTGTGTTCAAGGCTTGTTCAAGGATCAGCTACTGCGTGTTCTTGATAAGTATGTACCGGTCAGACAGGGAGGAAAGCGTCGAGCGAGGGAACCGTGGTTTACCAAGGAAGTGGAATCTCTTGTTAAGAGGAAGAAGAAGGCCTATGTGAAGATGAAGTGTGAAGTTTCGGTTGGGGCGATGGATAGTTACAAGGTAGCGAGGAAGGATCTAAAGAGAGAGCTAAGACGAGCAAGGAGGGGACATGAGAAGTATTTGGCAGGAAGGATCAAAGAAAACCCAAAAGCTTTCTATAGGTATGTCAGGAATAAGCGAATGACTAGGGAAAGAGTAGGACCAGCCAAGGACAGGGATGGGAAATTGTGTGTGGAGTCTGAAGAGATAGGCGAGATACTAAATGAATATTTTTCGTCAGTATTCACTCAGGAAAAAGATAATGTTGTGGAGGAGAATGCTGAGCCCCAGGCTAATAGAATAGATGGCATTGAGGTACGTAGGGAAGAGGTGTTGGCAATTCTGGACAGGCTGAAAATAGATAAGTCCCCGGGACCTGATGGGATTTATCCTAGGATTCTATGGGAGGCCAGGGAAGAGATTGCTGGACCTTTGGCTTTGATTTTTATGTCATCATTGGCTACAGGAATAGTGCCAGAGGACTGGAGGACAGCAAATGTGGTCCCTTTGTTCAAAAAGGGGAGCAGAGACAACCCCGGCAACTATAGACCGGTGAGCCTCACGTCTGTAGTGGGTAAAGTCTTGGAGGGGATTATAAGGGACAAGATTTATAATCATCTAGATAGGAATAATATGATCAGGGATAGTCAGCATGGCTTTGTGAAGGGTAGGTCATGCCTCACAAACCTTATTGAGTTCTTTGAGAAGGTGACTGAACAGGTAGACGAGGGTAGAGCAGTTGATGTGGTGTATATGGATTTCAGCAAAGCGTTTGATAAGGTTCCCCACGGTAGGCTATTGCAAAAAATACGGAGGCTGGGGATTGAGGGTGATTTAGAGATGTGGATCAGAAATTGGCTAGCTGAAAGAAGACAGAGGGTGGTGGTTGATGGGAAATGTTCAGAATGGAGTACAGTCACAAGTGGAGTACCACAAGGATCTGTTCTGGGGCCGTTGCTGTTTGTCATTTTTATCAATGACCTAGAGGAAGGCGCAGAAGGGTGGGTGAGTAAATTTGCAGACGATACTAAAGTCGGTGGTGTTGTCGATAGTGTAGAAGGATGTAGCAGGTTACAGAGGGATATAGATAAGCTGCAGAGCTGGGCTGAGAGGTGGCAAATGGAGTTTAATGTAGAGAAGTGTGAGGTGATTCACTTTGGAAGGAATAACAGGAATGCGGAATATTTGGCTAATGGTAAAGTTCTTGAAAGTGTGGCTGAGCAGAGGGATCTAGGTGTCCATGTACATAGATCCCTGAAAGTTGCCACCCAGGTTGATAGGGTTGTGAAGAAGGCCTATGGAGTGTTGGCCTTTATTGGTAGAGGGATTGAGTTCCGGAGTCGGGAGGTCATGTTGCAGCTGTACAGAACTCTGGTCCGGCCGCATTTGGAGTATTGCGTACAGTTCTGGTCACCGCATTATAGGAAGGACGTGGAGGCTTTGGAGCGGGTGCAGAGGAGATTTACCAGGATGTTGCCTGGTATGGAGGGTAAATCTTATGAGGAAAGGCTGACGGACTTGAGGTTGTTTTCGTTGGAGAGAAGGTTAAGAGGAGACTTAATAGAGGCATACAAAATGATCAGGGGGTTGGATAGGGTGGACAGTGAGAGCCTTCTCCCGCGGATGGATATGGCTGGCACGAGGGGACATAACTTTAAACTGAGGGGTAATAGATATAGGACAGAGGTCAGAGGTAGGTTCTTTACGCAAAGAGTAGTGAGGCCGTGGAATGCCCTACCTGCTACAGTAGTGAACTCGCCAACATTGAGGGCATTTAAAAGTTTATTGGATAAACATATGGATGATAATGGCATAGTGTAGGTTAGATGGCTTTTGTTTCGGTGCAACATCGTGGGCCGAAGGGCCTGTACTGCGCTGTATTGTTCTATGTTCTATGTTCTATGTGTGAACTGGAATCAATAGTGAAATATCTGCCCCGGGCGGTTCACATTTCCTGTCTATCTCAGGCAGGGGGATCAATGCTGAGTGTGTGAACTGGAATCAATAGTGAAATATCTGCTCCGGGCGGTTCACATTTCCTGTCTAACTCAGGCAGGGGGGTCAATGCTGAGTGTGTGAACTGGAATCAATAGTTATATATCTGCCCCGGGCGGTTCACATTTCCTGTCTAACTCAGGCAGGGGGGTCAATGCTGAGTGTGTGAACTGGAATCAATAGTGAAATATCTGCCCCGGGCGGTTCACATTTCCTGTCTAACTCAGGCAGGGGGGTCAATGCTGAGTGTGTGAACTGGAATCAATAGTGAAATATCTGCCCCGGGCGGTTCACATTTCCTGTCTAACTCAGGCAGGGGGATCAATGCTGAGTGTGTGAACTGGAATCAATATTGAAATATCTGCCCCGGGCGGTTCACATTTCCTGTCTAACTCAGGCAGGGGGATCAATGTTGAGTGTGTGAACTGGAATCAATAGTGAAATATCTGCCCCGGGCGGTTCACATTTCCTGTCTAACTCAGGCAGGGGGGTCAATGCTGAGTGTGTGAACTGGAATCAATAGTGAAATATCTGCCCCGGGCGGTTCACATTTCCTGTCTAACTCAGGCAGGGGGATCAGTGCTGAGTGTGTGAACTGGAATCAATAGTGAAATATCTGCCCCGGGCGGTTCACATTTCCTGTCTAACTCAGGCAGGGGGGCCAATGCTGAGTGTGTGAACTGGAATCAACAGTGAAATATCTGACCCGGGCGGTTCACATTTCCTGTCTAACTCAGGCAGGGGGGTCAGTGCTGAGTGTGTGAACTGGAATCAATAGTGAAATATCTGCCCCGGGCGGTTCACATTTCCTGTCTAACTCAGGCAGGGGGGTCAATGCTGAGTGTGTGAACTGGAATCAATAGTGAAATATCTGCCCCGGGCGGTTCACATTTCCTGTCTAACTCAGGCAGGGGGGTCAATGCTGAGTGTGTGAACTGGTATCAATAGTGAAATATCTGCCCCGGGCGGTTCACATTTCCTGTCTAACTCAGGCAGGGGGATCAATGCTGAGTGTGTGAACTGGAATCAATAGTGAAATATCTGCCCCGGGCGGTTCACATTTCCTGTCTAACTCAGGCAGGGGGGTCAATGCTGAGTGTGTGAACTGGAATCAATAGTGAAATATCTGCCCCGGGCGGTTCACATTTCCCGGTAAACGGCATCACAGAGATAATAATAATCTTTATTATTGTCACAAGGAGGTTTACATTAACACTGCAATGAATTTACTGTGAAAAGCCCCTAGTCGCCACATTCCGGCGCCTGTTCGGGTCACAGAGGGAGAATTCAGAATGTCCAATTCACCAACAGCACGTCTTTCGGGACTTGTGGGAGGAAACCGGAGCACCCGGAGGAAACCCACGCAGACACGGGGAGAACGTGCAGACTCCGCACAGACAGTGACCCAAGCCGGGAATCGAACCAGGGACACTGGAGCAGTGAAGCAACAGTGTTAACCACTGTGATACCTAAATATTTCTAAATGGTTTCTAAATTCCAGGCTGTGATCAAAACACCAAAAAACATTTCCATAGTTAATAAGCTGGGCGGTTCTTCAACATCTGATGTTCCCGTAGCTAAACTTTATTCAAAATCATCCCCTTAAAACTGTATAAAAATCCCTGAGCTCTCTGCTCAAACTGCAGATCGAGGTGAAGGTGCTGAGGGTCATTCAGTGAATTCACCAGTGACCTGTACCGACACCAAGATGCTGAGAATCTTCTTAACCGTGTCTGTCCTCTTCTGGAACCAACTCGCTGCACAGGATGCGGTAGACGAGGTGATCGGGGTCTGTGGAGAAAATGACTGCCTGAAACCCGCAGTATTCATTCAGGAAAAGGTAAGGATAATTAGAACAAGAATAATCTTTATTAGTGTCACAGGTAGGCTGACATTAACACTGCAATGTAGTTGCTGTGAAAAGCCCCGTGTCGCCACATTCCGGCGCCTGTTCGGGTCACAGAGGAAGAATTCAGAATGTCCAATTCACCTAATGGCACGTTTTTCGGGACTTGTGGGAGGAAACCGGAGCGCCCGGAGGAACCCACGCAGACACAGGGAGAACGTACAAACAGTGCGCCAAGTCGGGAATCGAACCTGGGACCCTGGCGCTGTGAAGCAACTGTGCTAACCACTGTGCTACCGTGCTGCCCTTCAGAGTTTACTGCATTGTGTAACATTCGTACCAATGGAAATTATTTAATGCCTGTGTTATTGGGTCGAGTCCCCTTTACTCTCTTTACTGTCAAACATCTGTCTGACTCAGGCAGGGAGGATTGTCAATGCTGAGTGTGTGAACTGGAATAAACAGTGAAATATCTGCCCCGGGCGGTTCACACATCCCGGGACCCGGCACTCACACAGTTAATGATTTCTAAATTCAAGGCTGGGATCAGGAAAGTATTCTGAGGAGCAGAATCTATCTGTACTTTAGACACGGATTAATCAGGGATAGTCAGCGTGGAAGGTCTTTCTTGACAAACACAGTTGAATTATTTGAGGCGGTGAGCAGGAGTGTTGATGAGGGGAATGCATTTGGAGTGGTCGATATGGGCTTTAGCCAGGCTTTTGATAGGGTCCCTCGTGGCAGACTGATCCAGTCAGGGCCCATGGCACCCAAGGCAAAGAGACACATTGGACCCACAATTGGCTGAGAGGCAGGAAGCTGAGGGTGGTGGAGGGATGATTCTGTGACTGGAAGGGCTGGATTCTGCGGCCCGGGATATCCGGGATGTGTTCCCCAATGGGACGGAGAATTGGGGTAACATTGGGATTGGTGACAACGGGAACGCGATGCTCTGACCCCTCAGTGACGGCGGGAACGGGTTCCATGTCGCACGCCAGCGGGAGCATAAATCAATGGGAATGGATGGGAATGACCCCTTTGCTCTGCACTCCCGGGATTCTCTCTCCCCGGGAATCACATCGGAGCGTTTGCCCCATTGGTGAGGCCCACCACACCTGGGCCGAGATTGTAGTGACCAACTGAGCCCATCCACAGCTCCCCCCCCCCATCAGCCCTCACCCTCCCTCCCCACCGCACAGCCCCCCCCATCATCCCACACCCTCTCTCCCCACCACACCGCACAGTCCCCCCCATCATCCCACACCCTCCCTCCCCACCACACTGCACAGCCCCCCCCCATCATCCCTCACCCTCCCTCCCCACCACACTGCACAGCCCCCCCCCATCATCCCACACCCTCTCTCCCCACCACACCGCACAGTCCCCCCCATCATCCCTCACCCTCTCTCCCCACCACACCGCACAGCCCCCCCATCATCCCTCACCCTCTCTCCCCACCACACCGCACAGCCCCCCCATCACCCCTCACCCTCTCTCCCCACCACACTGCACAGCCCCCCCCATCATCCCTCACCCTCTCTCCCCACCACACTGCTCAGCCCCCCCCCATCATCCCTCACCCTCCCTCCCCACCAGACTGCACAGCCCCCCCCATCACCCCTCACCCTCTGTCCCCACCACACCGCACAGCCCCCCCCCATCATCCCTCACCCTCTCTCCCCACCACACCGCACAGCCCCCCCATCAGCCCTCCTCCTCTTTCCGCGCCACACCGCACAGCCCCCCCCCATCATCCCTCACCCTCTCTCCCCACCACACTGCACAGCCCCCCCCCATCACCCCTCACCCTCTCTCCCCACCACACCGCACAGCCCCCCCATCACCCCTCACCCTCCCTCCCCACCACACCGCACAGCCCCCCCCTATCATCCCTCACACTCCCTCCCCACCACACCGCACAGCCCCCCCCATCATACCTCACCCTCCCTCCCCACCACACCGCACAGCCCCCCCCCATCATCCCTCACCCTCCCGCCCCACCAAACCGCACAGCCTCCCCATCATCCCTCACCCTCCCTCCCCACCACACTGCACAGCACCCCCCCCCCCATCATCCCACACCCTCTCTCCGGACCACACGGCACAGCCCCCCCCCATCATCCCCCACCCTCTCTCCCCACCACACCGCACAGCCCCCCCCATCAGCCCTCCCCCTCCCTCCCCACCACACCGCACAGCACCCCCCCATCACCCCTCACCCTCCCTCCCCACCACACCGCACAGCCCCCCCCATCATCCCTCACCCTCCCTCCCCACCACACCGCACAGCTCCCCCCCCATCATCCCTCACCCTCCCTCCCCACCACACCGCACAGCCCCCCCCATCATCCCTCACCCTCCCTCCCCACCACACGGCACAGCCCCCCCCCATCATCCCCCACCCTCTCTCCCCACCACACCGCACAGCCCCCCCCATTATCCCTCACCCTCCCTCCCCACCACACGGCACAGCACCCCCCCATCACCCCTCACCCTCCCTCCCCACCACACCGCACAGCCCCCCCCATCACCCCTCACCCTCCCTCCCCACCAGACTGCACAGCCCCCCCCATCACCCCTCACCCTCCCTCCCCACCACACCGCACAGCCCCCCCCATCACCCCTCACCCTCTGTCCCCACCACACTGCACAGCCCCCCCCCCATCATCCCTCACACTCCCTCCCCACCACACCGCTCAGCCCCCCCCCCATCATCCCTCACCCTCCCTCCCCACCACACCGCACAGCCCCTCCCCCATCAGCCCTCACCCTCCCTCCCCACCACACCGCACAGCCCCTCCCCCATCACCCCTCACCCTCCATCCCCACCACACCGCACAGCCCCCCCCCCATCACCCCTCACGCTCTGTCCCCACCACACTGCACAGCCCCCCCCATCATCCCTCACACTCCCTCCCCACCACACCGCACAGCCCCCCCCCATCATCCCACACCCTCCCTCCCCACCACACTGCACAGCCCCCCCCATCAGCCCTCACCCTCCCTCCCCACCACGCCGCACAGCCCCCCCATCACCCCACACCCTCCCTCCTCACCACACTGCACAGCCCCCCCCCCATCACGCCTCACCCTCCCTCCCCACCACACTGCACAGCCCCCCCCCATCACCCCTCACCCTCCCTCCCCACCACACCGCACAGCGCCCCCCATCAGCCCTCACCATCTCTCCCCACCACACTGCACAGCCCCCCCCCATCACCCCTCACCCTCTCTCCCCACCACACTGCACAGCCCCCCCCCATCATCCCACACCCTCTCTCCGGACCACACGGCACAGCCCCCCCCATCATCCCCCACCCTCTCTCCCCACCACACCGCACAGCCCCCCCATCAGCCCTCCCCCTCCCTCCGCGCCACACCGCACAGCCCCCCCCATCATCCCTCACCCTCCCTCCCCACCACACTGCACAGCATCCCCCATCATCCCTCACCCTCCCTCCCCACCACACCGCACAGCCCCCCCATCACCCCTCACCATCCCTCCCCACCAGACTGCACAGCCCCCCCCCCCATCACCCCTCACCCTCCCTCCCCACCAGACTGCACAGCCCCCCCCCATCACCCCTCACCCTCCCTCCGCACCACACTGTACAGCCCCCGCATCACCCCTCACCCTCCCTCCCCACCACACTGCACAGCCCCACCCCCATCACCCCTCACCCTCTCTCCCCACCACACTGCACAGCCCCCCCCCCCGCATCACCCCTCACCCTCCCTCCCCACCACACTGCATAGCCCCACCCCCATCACCCCTCACCCTCTCTCCCCACCACACTGCACAGCCCCCCCATCACCCCTCACCCTCCCTCCCCACCAGACTGCACAGCCCCCCCCCATCACCCCTCACCCTCCCTCCCCACCAGACTGCACAGCCCCCCCCCCATCACCCCTCACCTTCCCTCCGCACCACACTGTACAGCCCCCGCATCACCCCTCACCCTCCCTCCCCACCACACTGCACAGCCCCCCCCATCACCCCTCCCTCTCTCCCCACCACACCGCACAGCCCCCCCCATCACCCCTCACCCTCTCTCCCCACCACACTGCACAGCCCCCCCATCACCCCTCACCCTCCCTCCCCACCAGACTGCACAGCCCCCCCCCCATCACCCCTCACCCTCCCTCCCCACCAGACTGCACAGCCCCCCCCATCACCCCTCACCCTCTCTCCCCACCACACTGCACAGCCCCCCCCCCGCATCACCCCTCACCCTCCCTCCCCACCACACTGCATAGCCCCACCCCCATCACCCCTCACCCTCTCTCCCCACCACACTGCACAGCCCCCCCATCACCCCTCACCCTCCCTCCCCACCAGACTGCACAGCCCCCCCCCATCACCCCTCACCCTCCCTCCCCACCAGACTGCACAGCCCCCCCCCCATCACCCCTCACCTTCCCTCCGCACCACACTGTACAGCCCCCGCATCACCCCTCACCCTCCCTCCCCACCACACTGCACAGCGCCCCCCATCATCCCTCACACTCCCTCCCCACCACACTGCACAGCCCCCCCCATCTTCCCACACCCTCCCTCCCCACCACACTGCACAGCCCCCCCCATCACCCCTCACCCTCTCTCCCCACCACACTACACAGCCCCCCCCCATCATCCCTCACCCTCCCTCCCCACCACACCGCACAGCCCCCCCCATCACCCCTCACCCTCCCTCCCCACCACACCGCACAGCCCCCCCCATCACCCCACACCCTCTCTCCCCACCACACTGCACGGCCCCCCCCATCACCCCTCACCCTCCCTCCCCACCACACCGCACAGCCCCCCCCATCACCCCTCACCCTCTCTCCCCACCACACTGCACAGCCCCCCCCCATCACCCCTCACCCTCTCTCCCCACCACACCGCACAGCACCCCCCCATCATCCCTCACCCTCTCTCCCCACCACACCGCACAGCCCCCCCCATCACCCCTCACCCTCTCTCCCCACCACACCGCACAGCACCCCCCCATCATCCCTCACCCTCTCTCCCCACCACACCGCACAGCCCCCCCCATCATCCCTCACCCTCCCTCCCCACCACACCGCACAGCCCCCCCATCACCCCTCACCATCCCTCCCCACCACACCGCACAGCCCCCCCATCACCCCTCACCCTCTCTCCCCACCACACCGCACAGCACCCCCCCATCACCCCTCACCCTCCCACCCCACCACACCGCACAGCCCCCCCCCCATCAGCCCTCACCCTCCCTCCCCACCACACCGCACAGCCCCCCCCATCAGCCCCGACCCTCTCTCCCCACCACACCGCACAGCCCCCCCCATCACCCCTCACCCTCTCTCCCCACCACACCGCACAGCCCCCCCCCCATCACCCCTCACCCTCCCTCCCCACCACACCGCACAGCCCCCCCATCATCCCACACCCTCCCTCCCCACCACACCGCACAGCCCCCCCCATCACCAATCACCCTCTCTTCCCACCACACCGCACCCCCCCCCCATCACCCCTCACCCTCTCTCCCCACCACACCGCACAGCCCCCCCCCATCAGCCCTCACCCTCTCTCCCCACCACACCGCACAGCCCCCCCCCATCATCCCTCACCCTCCCTCCCCACCACACCGCACAGCCCCCCCCCCATCATCCCTCACCCTACCTCCCCACCACACCGCACAGCCCCCCCCATCATCCCTCACCCTCCCTCCTCACCACACTGCACAGCCCCCCCCATCATCCCACACCCTCTCTCCCCACCACACCGCACAGCCCCCCCCATCATCCCTCACCCTCTCTCCCCACCACACTGCACAGCCCCCCCATCACCCCTCACCCTCTCTCCCCACCACACTGCACAGCCCCCCCCCCATCATCCCTCACCCTCCTTCCACACCACACCGCACAGCCCCCCCCCATCACCCCTCACCCTCTCTCCCCACCAAACTGCACAGCCCCCCCATTACCCCTCACCCTCCCTCCCCACCACACCGCACAGACCCCCCCATCACCCCTCACCCTCCCTCCCCACCACACCGCACAGCCCCCCCCCATCACCCCTCACCCTCCCTCCCCACCACACCGCACAGCCCCCCCCCATCATCCCTCACCCTCCCTCCCCACCACATTGCACAGCCCCCCCCATCATCCCTCACACTCTCTCCCCACCACACTGCACAGCCCCCCCCCCATCACCCCTCACCCTCCCTCCCCACCACACTGCACAGCTCCCCCTATCACCCCTCACCCTCTCGCCCCACCACAATGCACAGCCCCCCGCCAACAGCCCTCATCCTCTCTCCCCACCACACCGCACAGACCCCCCCCATCAGCCCTCCCCCTCCCTCCCCACCGCACGGCACAGCCCCCCCCATCATCCCTCACCCTCCCTCTCCACCACACTGCACAGCCCCCCCCCATCACCCCTCACCCTCCCTCCCCACCACACCGCACGGCCCCCCCCATCATCCCTCACCCTCCCTCCCCACCACACTGCACAGCCCCCCCCCATCATCCCTCACCCTCTCTCCCCACCACACCGCTCAGCCCCCCCATCACCCCTCACCCTCCCTCCCCACCACAATGCACAGCCCCCCCCATCATCCCACACCCTCCCTCCCCACCACACCGCACAGCCCCCCCCCATCAGCCCTCACCCTCCCTCCCCACCACACCGCACAGCCCCACCCCCATCACCCCTCACCCTCTCTCCCCACCACACCGCACAGCCCCCCCCATCACCCCTCACCCTCTCTCCCCACCACACCGCACAGCCCCCCCGCCATCATCCCTCACCCTCCCTCCCCACCACACCGCACAGCCCCCCCCATCAGCCCTCACGCTCTCTCCCCACCACACCGCACAGCCCCCCCCCCCATCACCCATCACCCTCTCTTCCCACCACACCGCACCCCCCCCCATCACCCCTCACCCTCTCTCCCCACCACACCGCACAGCCCCCCCCATCATCCCTCACCCTCCCTCCCCACCACACCGCACAGCCCCCCCCATCATCCCTCACCCTCCCTCCCTACCACACCGCACAGCGCCCCCCCCATCATCCCTCACACTCACTCCCCACCACACTGCACAGCCCCCCATCACCCCTCACCCTCCCTCACCACCACACAGCACAGCCCCCCCCATCATCCCTCACCCTCTCTCCCCACCACACCGCACAGCCCCCCCCCATCACCCCTCACCCTCTCTCCCCACCACACTGCACAGCCCCCCCATCACCCCTCACCCTCCCTCCCCACCACACCGCACAGCCCACCCCCATCACCCCTCACCCTCCCTCCCCACCACACTGCACAGCCCCCCCCATCACCCCTCACCCACTCTCCCCACCGCACCGCATAGCCCCCCCCCCATTATCCCTCACCCTCCCTCCCCACCACACTGCACAGCCCCCCCATCATCCCTCACCCTCTCTCCCCACCACACCGCACAGCCCCCCCCATCATCCCTCACCCTCCCTCCCCACCACACCGCACACCCCCCCCATCATCCCTCACCCTCCCACCCCACCACACCGCACAGCCCTACCCCATCACCCCTCACCCTCTCTTCCCACCACACCGCACAGCCCCCCCCCCATCACCCCTCAACCTCTCTCCCCACCACACCGCACAGCCCCCCCCATCATCCCTCACCCTCCCTCCCCACCACACTGCACAGACCCCCCCATCATCCCTCACGCTCCCTCCCCACCACACCGCACAGCCCCCCCCATCACCCCTTACCCTCCCTCCCCACCACACGGCATAGCCCCCCCCCATCATCCCACACCCTCCCTCCCCGCCACACCGCACAGCACCCCCCCATCATCCCTCACCCTCCCTCCCCACCACACCGCACAGCCCCCCCCATCACCCCTCACCCTCTCTCCCCACCACACTGCACAGCCCCCCTCCATCATCCCACACCCTCCCTCCCCGCCACACTGCACAGCCCCCCCCCCATCATCCCTCACCCTCCCTCCCCACCACACCGCACAGCCCCCCCCCCATCATCCCTCACCCTCCCTCCCCACCACACCGCACAGCCCCCCCCCATCACCCCTCACCCTCTCTCCCCACCACACTGCACAGCCCCCCCCCATCACCCCTCACCCTCTCTCCCCACCACACCGCACAGCCCCCCCATCACCCCTCACCCTCCCTCCCCACCACACCGCACAGCCCCCCCATCACCCCTCACCCTCCTTCCCCACCACACCGCAAAGCCCCCCCCATCATCCCTCACCCGCCCTCCCCACCACACCGCACAGCCCAACCCCATCACCCCTCACCCTCCCTCCCCACCACACTGCACAGCCCCCCCATCACCCCTCACCCTCTCTCCCCACCACACCGCATAGCCCCCCCCATCATCCCTCACCCTCCCTCCCCACCACACCGCACAGCCCCCCCATCATCCCGCACCCTCACTCCCCACCACACCGCACAGCCCCCCCCCCCATCAGCCCTCACCCTCCCTCCCCACCACACTGCACAGCCCCCCCCCATCACCCCTCACCCTCTCTCCCCACCACACTGCACAGCCCCCCCATCACCCCTCACCCTCCCTCCCCACCACACCGCATAGCCCCCCCCATCATCCCTCACCCTCCCTCCCCACCACACCTCACAGCCCCCCCATCATCCCGCACCCTCACTCCCCACCACACCGCACAGCCCCCCCCCCCATCACCCCTCACCCTCCCTCCCCACCACACCGCACAGCCCCCCTATCACCCCTCACCCTCTCTCCCCACTACACCGCACAGCCCCCCCCCATCACCCCTCACCCTCCCTCCCCACCACACCGCACAGACCCCCCCCATCAGCCCTCCCCCTCCCTCCCCACCGCACGGCACAGCCCCCCCCCCATCATCCCTCACCCTCCCTCCCCACCACACTGCACAGCCCCCCCCCATCACCCCTCACCCTCCCTCCCCACCACACCGCACAGCCCCCCCCATCATCCCTCACCCTCCTTCCCCACCACAAGGCACAGCCCCCCCCATTAGCCCTCACCCTCCCTCCCCACCACACCGCACAGCCCCCCCCATCATCCCACACCCTCCCTCCCCACCACACTGCACAGCCAGCCCCCATCATCCCTCACCCTCTCTCCCCACCACACTGCACAGCCCCCCCCCATCATCCCTCACGCTCCCTCCCCACCACACCGCACAGCCCCCCCCATCACCCCTCACCCTCCCTCCCCACCACACGGCATAGCCCCCCCCATCATCCCACACCCTCCCTGCCCACCACACCGCACAGCCCCCCCCCATCATCCCTCACCCTCCCTCCCCACCACACCGCACAGCCCCCCCCCATCACCCCTCACCCTCCCTCCCCACCACACCGCACAGCCCCCCCCCATCACCCCTCACCCTCTCTCCCCACCACACCGCACAGCCCCCCCCATCAGCCCTCATCCTCTCTCCCCACCACACTGCACAGCCCCCCCCATCACCCCTCACCCTCCCTCCCCACCACACTGCACAGCCCCCCCCCCATCATCCCACACCCTCCCTCCCCACCACACCGCACAGCCCCCCCCCCATCACCCCTCACCCTCTCTCCCCACCACACCGCACAGCCCCCCCCATCATCCCTCACCCTCCCTCCCCACCACACTGCACAGCCCCCCCCATCATCCCTCACCCTCCCTCCCCACCACACCGCACAGCCCCACCCATAATCCCTCACCCTCCCTCCCCACCACACCGCACAGCCCCTCCCATCATCCCACACCCTCCCTCCCCACCACACTGCACAGCCCCCCCATCATCCCTTACCCTCCCTCCCCACCACACCGCACAGCCCCCCCCCATCATCCCACACCCTCCCTCCCCACCACACTGCACAGCCCCCCCCATCATCCCACACCCTCCCTCCCCACCACACTGCACAGCCCCCCCATCACCCCTCACCCTCCCTCCCCACCACACCGCACAGCCCCCCCCCATCATCCCTCACCCTCTCTCCCCACCACAACGCACCGCCCCCCCCCCCATCAGCCCTCCTCCTCTTTCCGCGCCACACCGCACAGCCCCCCCCCCATCATCCCTCACCCTCCCTCCCCACCACACTGCGCAGCCCCCCCCATCACCCCTCACCCTTCCTCCCCACCACACTGCACAGCCCCCCCCCATCAGCCCTCCCCCTCCCTCCCCACCACACCGCACAGCCCCCCCCATCATCCCACACCCTCCCTCCCCACCACACTGCACAGCCCCCCCCCCATCATCCCTCACCCTCCCTCCCCACCACACTGCACAGCCCCCCCCACATCAGCCCTCACCCTCCCTCCCCACCACACCGCACAGCCCCCCCCCATCAGCCCTCACCCTCCCTCCCCACCACACCGCACAGCCCCCCCATCATCCCTCACCCTCCCTCCCCACCACACCGCAAAGCCCCCCCACATCATCCCTCACCCTCTCTCCCCACCACACCGCACAGCCCCCCCATCACCCCTCACCCTCCCTCCCCACCACACCGCAGAGCCCCCCCCCATCATCCCACACCCTCCCTCCCCACCACACCGCACAGCCCCCCCCATCATCCCTCACCCTCTCTCCCCACCACACCACACAGCCCCCCCCTTCACCCCTCACCCTCTCTCCCCACCACACCGCACAGCCCCCCCCCCATCATCCCTCACCCTCCCTCCCCACCACACCGCACAGCCCCCCCCATCATCCCTCACCCTCCCTTCCCACCACACCGCACAGCCCCCCCCCATCATCCCTCACCCTCCCTCCCCACCACACCGCACAGCCCCCCCCATCAGCCCTCACCCTCCCTCCCCACCACACTGCACAGCCCCCCCATCATCCCTCACCCTCCCTCCCCACCACACCGCACAGCGCCCCCCCATCACCCCTCACCCTCTCTCCCCACCACACTGCACAGCCCCCCCCATCATCCCAAACCCTCTCTCCCCACCACACTGCACAGCCCCCCCCCCATCATCCCACACCCTCTCTCCCCACCACACTGCACAGCCCCCCCCCATCATCCCACACCCTCTCTCCCCACCACACTGCACAGCCCTTTGATAGGGAGACCCCCCCCAACAGGGACCCCTGTGATAGGGAGACCCCCCACGGAGACCACTCTGATAGGGAGAACCCCCCACAGAGATCCCTGTGATAGAGAGACCCCCCCCACAGAGACCCCTGTGATAGGGAGACCCCCCCCCCCCCAACAGAGGCACCAGTGATAGGGAGACTCCCCCCACAGAGATCCCTGTGATAGGGAGACCCCCCCCAACAGGGACCCCTGTGATAGGGAGACCCCCCACGGAGACCACTCTGATAGGGAGAACCCCCCATAGAGATCCCTATGATAGAGAGACCCCCCCCACAGAGACCCCTGTGATAGGGAGACCCCCAAACAGAGGCCCCTGGGATAGGGAGACCCCCCACGGAGACCACTCTGATAGGGAGAACACCCCACAGAGATCCCTGTGATAGAGAGACACCCCCCACAGAGACCCCTGTGATAGGGAGACCCCCCCCCCGACAAAAACCCCTGTCATAAGGAGACGCCTCCCACAGAGACCTCTGTGATAGGGAGACCCCCCCCCCACAGAGACGCCAGTGATAGGGAGCCCCCCCCCACAGAGACACCTGTGATAGGGAGATCCCAACAGGGACCCCTGTGATTGGGAGACCCACCCCCACAGGGACCCCTGTGATAGGGAGACCCCAGCAGGGACCCCTTTGATAGGGAGGCCCCCCCCCCAACAGGGACCCCTGTGATAGGGAGACCCCCCACGGAGACCACTCTGATAGGGAGAACACCCCACAGAGATCCCTGTGATAGAGAGACCCCCCCCCCCCACAGAGACCCCTGTGATAGGGAGACTACCCCCCCCACAGAGACGCCAGTGATAGGGAGACCCCCCACAGAGGCCCCTGGGATAGGGAGACCCCCGCACAGAGACCCCTGGGATAGGGAGACCCCACAGAGACCCCTGTGATAGGGAGCCCCCCACAGGGACCCCTGTAATCTGGGGGCACTAACTGACCCTGTTTGGACTGCTGTGAGCTTCCAGGCAGGGGTGGGTTCATCTTCTGTGTGTCTGTGGGGGGGGGGGGGGGTCTTTATGTGGGGAGTCGCCTGTGGAGGGGATTCCTGCAGGAAGGGGGTCAAAATAGGGGGGTCACCCTATCACAGGGGTCTCTGTGGAGGTCTCCCTATCACAGGGGTCTCTGTGGGGGTCTCCCTATCACTGGGGTCTCTGTGGGGGTCTCCCTATCAATGGGGTCTCTGTGGGGGGGGGGGTCTCCCTATCACAGGGGTCTCTGTGGGGGTCTCCCTATCACTGGGGTATCTGTGGGGGTCTCCCTATCACTGGGGTCTCTGTGGGGGGGGGTCTCCCTATCACAGGGGTCTCTGTGGGGGTCTCCCTATCACAGGGGTCTCTGTGGGAGTCTCCCTATCACTGGGGTCTCTTGGGGGGGGTCTCCCTATCACAGGGGTCTCTGTGGGGGTCTACCTATCACAGGGGTCTCTGTGGGGGTCTCCTATCACTGGGGTCTCTGTGAGGATCTCCCTATCACAGGGGTCTCTATGTGGGGGTCTCCCTATCACAGGGGTCTCTGTGGGGGTCTCCCTGTCACAGGGGACTCTGTGGGGGTCCTCCCTGTCACAGGGGACTCTGTGGGGGTCTCCCTATCACAGGGGTCTCTGTGGGGGTCTCCCTATCACAGGGGTCTCTGTGAGGGGGGTCTCCCTGTCACAGGGGTCTCTGTGGGGGTCTCCCTGTCACAGGGGTCTCTGTGAGGGGGGGGTCTCCCTATCACAGGACATGAATACTGCTCCCACACCTGGGAACCGAGGACAGACCCCTCAACACTGATGT